>NW_008598014.1:161515-211186 GCF_000691845.1 Merops nubicus
AATGGAAAACTCACAACTAACCACCTTAGTTTTGTTTGCATCAACACAAAAATAAAACAAAAAATCAGAGCAACGAAAATGGAGCTCAGCCACATGGTGAGGTAGTTTAAGAAAAACATTTCTGGAGGAGTCAAGTGAAGTTAAATCTTCCCTACTGTAATTAAACAATGAAAACTACAATTACAAAACGTTCCTGACTTAAATGTGTTCTTGAGGATGCTTCAGCTTTAAGTAAGACTCTCAAGACAAAAATACAATTTCATCTATAAAAAAAAAAAAATCTATTTTTATTTCTAGTTAGGATGAAAGATGGAGAAAGCAGAAACATATTAAAATATAGATTAAAGAACAAATTAAATGTACATGGGACTTAAAAATAAGATCCAACATCTGTTTCCACATGGGTTTTCTGTATTACTGCTGCAAATCTCCCAAGCAGGTTTCCTCTGTTTTGCTTTTTTTTAAATTTTCTTTCTCAACTCTGTTCTTTGCTTCTTTGCATTTTTCACTCCTCTGTCTCTCATTCCATCCTCCCCTTTCCCTTTTCTTTTCCCTGTCAGATGATAATATGGTTTTGCCCTTATGGCCCAACCTATACAGGATATGTCTGCTACCCTGCTTCATCTATTGGGATTACTTCAGCACATGTTCCAAACCCTTGTATCGCACTGCTAAAGAGATGGAGAGCACAGAACCCAGCCTAGCCACAGACAGCAGCCACCTTCCAAAGACTGAAGTGGATTATGTGCCTAGATTTAACTCTGAGGTCCACAGTTCATTCTACAAACTCTGGAGCACATGCCAAACTTGCTACTCTTACTACCTGACTATCATAGAGAGTGTTACAGCTTGGAGCACCTACGGATTTACAGAACATCACAACCCAGTTTTTATCTCACTTATATCATAGAATCATTAAGGTTGGAAAAGACCTCTAAGATCATCAAGTCCAACCATCACCCAATGCTACCATGACCATTAAACCATGTCCCCAGGTGCCACATCTAGGCATTTTTTGAACACCTCCAGGGATGGTGACCCCACGACCTCCTGGGGCAGCCTGTTCCAGTGCCTCACTACTCTTTCAGTAAAGAAAGTCTTCTGAACATCCAATCTAAACTTCTCCCTGGTGAAAACTGAGCCCATTTCCTCTTGTCCTATGGTTAGTAATCTGGGGAAAGAGACCAACCCCACCTCACTCCAGCCTCCTCTCAGGGAGCTGTAGAGCACAATAAGGTCTCCCCTCAGCCTCCTCTTCTCCAGACTAAACACCTCCAGGTCCCTCAGCCACTCCTCATAAACCATGTTCCCAGACTCTTTACCAGCTTTTTTGCCCTTCTTGGACCTGCTCTAGCACCTCAATGTCTTTCTTATCTTGTGGTGCCCAAAACCGACCCCAGTACTCAAGCTGTGGTGTCACCAGTGCTGAGTACAGGGGCACAACCACTTCACTACCCCAGCTGGACACACTAGTGTCCTCCTTGGCCACCTGGGCACACTGCTGGCTCATGTTTAGCTGGCTGTCCACCATCATCCTTAGGTCCTTTTCTCCAGGCAGCTTTCCAGTCACTCCTCCCCAGGCCTTTAGCATTGCCTGGGGTTGTTGTGACCAAAGTGCAGGACCTGGCACTTGGCCTCATTGAACCTCATGCAGTTGACCTCAGCCCATTGGTTCAGCCTGTCCAGATCCAGCAGCTCAATATTGACACCTGGAGAGCCAGCCCTGAATGGAGATATATAACTCAAAGGATATTAGATGGAAAAGACAAATTGATGCAAACCCCTCCTAGTTCTCACAACAAACTCTGAACACCAATTTGTTCAATAAAGAATTTAAGCCTCAGTGCTACATGGGCTGCTGTAACATTAATTTTTGAACGTCTTTTGCCATTGTAAAAGGTCTGTAACTAATACTCACCCTAGGCATCATGGTCAGCATCATTGAAGGAAACATGGTCTCTAATTGTTTTTTTTTTAATAGCAAGTCTTCTATGAGCTGATGGAAAGGGCAGAACTTAACAGCTTTTGCTTCTGTTCACTGTCTGTGTATGCACTGAGCCCTGGCGTGCTGACTCCAGGAGAGTTTGTCCTTAGCACACACCAAATAAATTCGGATCTCACCATGGGGCTCTGATTTACTCTTGGTGGTGACAGATGAGTCAGCGTGTCAGGTGGATTTGGAATTTGAGTTGTCTGGGTTGTAGGGCCAGCAGGGTTAGCTTGCCTGTCTCTGTTCCCAGCCAGGAGAGGAACTACAAATGGGTTTCTCAGAAACTCCACCGGCAGTGTCTCCTACTGGGTAAGGTACAAGAAAGACACAGATGTGTTGGAGCAGGTCCAGAGGAAGAACACAAAAATAATCACAGGGCTGGAACACTTCTCCTGTGAAGAAAGGCTGAGAGAGTTGGGATTGTGCAGCCTGGAGAAGGCTCCAGGGAGACCTTAGTGTGGCCTCTCAGTACTTAAAGCAGGGGGGAGCTAAAAGAAAGATGGGGACAATCTTTTTAGCAGGAGCCTGTTGTAACCAGACGAGGGGTGACGGTTTTAAACTAAAAGAGGAGCTATTTATACTAGATACAGGAAGAAATTTTTTTACACTGAGGGTGGTGAAACACTGGAACAGGTTGCCCAGAGACTTGGCAGATGCCCCATCCCTGGAAACATCCAAGATCAGGTTGGACAGGGCTCTGAGCAACCTGAACTAGTTGAAGCTGTCCCTGCTCAGTGCCAGGGAGTTGGAGTAGGTGAGATTTAAAGGTCAAAACTTTAAACCTTCCAACCCAAACCATTCTGTGATTCTATGTCACATACAGACCGCATAAAAACCTCCAGGATCTGACCCTGCTGTTAGGGAAGCTGGGCAGACTTGTGAGGATGTCAAACACCAAACTCACTCCTGCTGCAGCTGGGTGCATGGCACAAACACAGACACCCACTCAAATGCAAAATGGCACAGGAATGGAGATGTCTGTATGGCACTGCAGTATATGCAACTGCTTTAAGTATGTGGCAACTTCCAGGTCAGGCAAGCTGTAATGAAGACAACATTCATGGCTACCTCTTCTTCAGGAGATCTGGGGTAAGTAAACAGCTCCAGAAATTGTTCACCAGGAAGACTTTGAAAGAGCTGTTGTCTTTTATCAGTGCTAACTACTTGGTTGGTACAGCCAAACCTTCACATGGAACATAATGGTTATTTGCCAGCTAACTTCAGACACATATCATGGTTTGGGTTCCTCACATACTTAGTGGAGAAAGGTAGGAGAATCAGGAGGCTCTTTGGAGCAGAAATCTAATTATTGCCTGCCACAGGTGCTCTAAGCCTTCCCAGGTTAGGTCCCAAATGTAACATGACCATTCTTTGGTGCTTTCCATGAATGCTTTTGTGCAACACACCTTCTGTGCCTCTGAATGTAAAATCAGCCGCCTCCACAAGAGTCCAAGTGTCTTATTATCCCAAAGCAGCCCATCTGCTCTGCGTTCACACCCAGCAGTATGTTCATTTGGAGTCTGAACAAATTACATCTGTGATGTGGCCATGTGTCACTGATCAATCCTGAGCACAAACCTGGTTCTGTGGTGGACCAGCACAGCCACACACGGTCCTCAGGGACAGACACCACAGATGGTATGGGATGGCACAAGAGTCAGCAGCCCCATGGGGGACACAGCTCTACTCACCATAGCTGCCACGGGACACACTCTGCCTCTATGTTCCATGGAGTTTACTCTGGGTTGTGTAACAAGTTGTGGGTTTGATTAAATGACAGAAGTTCCTATTGAGTAAATTAAGCCCACTATAAAGAATGCAAATCAATGGATATATTGAATTCTTTCCCTTCTACTGCATCAGAACTACTTTTTTTTTTTTTCGACTATAAAGAATGCAAATCAAACGACATATTAAATTCTTTCCCTTCTACTGCATCAGAATTACTTTTTTAAAATTTTTTTTCTAAGCATGCATTTTAAATCAACCCTTTCAAGAAACTTGAGAAGATACAGATGTGCAAACACCACCACCTTCCAGCTGCCATATTTGCCATTTGCAAAGTGATCCAATAGTCTTGTTAAAATTCATTATCTCAGAGCTACAGCACACCTACAATGACCCCCATAATCAGAAGACAAAGCATGGCAACTTAATCTGCTCTCTCAAATTGCCTCCTGATCTAAATGGTTTTCAGCAGTTTTGGAAGCTCATCTGAACGTAGTATCTAGAAGGACACATGGTGAGGCCATAGCAAAGCAGAGACTACCAAAGTCATCATTTTGCTGTGGTCCACATCTATGTGTTTATTTAATAATTCCCAGAATTATTCTGACTTCAGCACCCTGCAGTCCCTGACCCAATATGCCACTCCACTGGATATAAAAGCCACATGCTCAGGCACAGATTGGCCCACGGATCCTGTTAGCAGTAAGCAAAACTGCTTTGCATGTCCCATCTGCTAGCAGGTCAAGATTTCATTATCAGAACCAGTAAACGAGAGATTAAAATGGACTCTGGCCAATTTAGCACATCTGCCATGGAGGAACATCAACCACCGGTGCTTTCAGGGGAGATGGGTTATTAAATGAAGTTTCTCCAGAGATATAAAGGTATGAAAAGACACAGTAATGTGTCAGCTGCCTCTTGCTGGGACAAATCTTCCTGATCCACCAGCCTCACAAACATCCTTGCATGTATTATAACTCCCTGTGTTCACTGGGGTGACCGTGCTCCCGTGTCTATCCTATTAAAAAGTAGAGACATAACAAAATCAACACGAAACTTTCTGATGTAGACCTGCTCAAAACTTTCTGGGACATACCTGATACATACCTGATGATCAGACCCAAAATGTAAGTTTTTGATAAATTCTTCAAAGTGACCCACAAACAACTAGTACAAGAGACACGAGTTAGATCTATAGTAAATAGATAAATAAATAAATAAGAAATAACTTCCCAAAACAATATCATTTCCAACATGAAGCCAAATCATCTTGTAAAGAGAAACCAGCATGTACCCACTAAGCTGTAGGCCAAGACCATGCATACTGGTCAGTATCCGACACTGGGAATAGTAGTTCTAGTAGTTTATTATTTTTAATTTTCTTCATTAAAATTAAGAACTGAACTGTATTTTTATAAGGGAACCAAGTAAGACACCTATTTCCTTAAGCCTCACTTATCTACAGACAGAAGGAAAACATTTTTCATATTTTTCCTTCCAGATGTTCTGATGCATCAGTAAAAAACAACACTTAAGGTTCCCAATAAAAGAACCCCTAGAAAACATCTGCTCAGAATGAAGAATAGCTGAGTTGTTTGATGAGTTGAAGCCAAATAGAAGTAATTTTCTATCATTTTGTGGAATGACACTATGCCTTGAGAAAGTTCATGATAACAACAGATTGTCTCTTCTTTGTCAGGACAAGAGGCCATTTACTTTTTTTCCATAGTGTACTTTGGTAAAATAATTCTCATGTAAAGATAAACCCATTATTTTTAGAATTTAAAATAGCCCCAAAATTGTGTATTTATAGTTCTAAATCCTGCAGCCTGAACAATAATAAAATAAATATCAAGTGGAAAAGTGTAGGGGCTGAATAAGACTTTTTGCTCCCTCTTGTTACAGTCCCATTGTGACTGTGGTTTTTTAAGAGGATGAAGAATTCGGTAATGATACAAAATTCTCATATCTGTCACTAGAACAAGAGGAACAGTCAGATTCAACAGCTCCTTTTGTAGGCTGAGGTAGACTCATGTAGTTAACATTGCACTCCACTAGGTGTCAGCTACCACTGTATTTCTACAGGGAATATGAAAATTCTGGTCCCTAAGATGTCTTGCATTAATATTTCTATATATTAATCATTCCTTGTGGTAAGCTCTCAGGATGTATCTATAAATTCCCATTCTATATATTACTTATGCACGTATCTTGTTATTGCAGCCAATGTTGATATTCTTAATTAAACTTATTTTGTACAAAAATGTACCTTCCTGAAGCTATGGAAAGCTATCACGTTCTCAAAAAATAAAACATATCCAAACTAACTCCAAAGGGAAAACCTTTTCCATGCCTTGTTATACTTCTGGATGAAAACACCACTTCTGAGATACAGCTAGAAATTCTTTCAGTCTTGTAATACTACTACCCTGAATGATGCTGAGAGTTTATAATGCATTGTATACTACTGCATGATGACAGCATCATCAAAACTATGTTGCTGAGAGGCTGATATTCATTGGATAAGTAGCTGGAGCAGGCTAGCTAGTCCAGGCTAGCACATTAGTCCAGACACACTAATTACCTTTAGTGTTCTGACTTTCTACCTGTTAAAACAATCTTTACAACCCCCTCTGTATAATTTGAACCTACATCTGGTCAGAGTTAATGCAAATAAAACATGCAGCTGAGATAGACAGCAGCAAAGAGCGAGATAAGTAGAGTTTTCAGATATCTGATGGAGTTGCTGTAGCAGCCAGTATAAAAATATATTATCACTTCTGTGTCAGGCTTTGCTACTGAAACATGCTTAAAAATTCCATCACTCCTGTTCAGGACCTATAAACTCCAAATGTAAATACTGAATGAAAATTATTGTTAGAGCACTCCAGAGCACAGGACTGTCTAGGCAAGGAATGGGGTCCTGAGGAACTTGGTGTGTTTAGAAGAGCAAATAAAACTACAAGGACATGATATTATGAACAGCCAGTTCCTGTAGAAGAAAGCTGAAGTGGAGACTGATTCAAGCTAAAGGGATAGTCTGGCCCAAGAACAACTAGATATGATAATCAATTAATTTAGAAATTAATTCAGAAATTAATTAATTTAGAAATTAAATCAGAAAACACAAATAACCATTAAAAGGTTAAAGTTTCTGAACTGACTTCTCTGTTAGGAGCAATAGTAGCTGGCCAACTATTTTTAAAGGGACATTTCTCCATTTTTCAAAGTTATAGGACAAAATTCCTGTTGGGAAAGACTATGAAAAAAAAAAAAAAGAAATCCGTGTTTTCCTAAAGCAACTAATTTTTTTCTCCACATTGTTGACAGAGGCCTTGAAAAGGAATGCAGATCTCAAACTTAGTTTGATATTACTTTTTAGTTTATTATACTTCAATATTTTGCTATCTCAAAACAATTCATGCATTCTCTACCCCAGTGAAACACCACAGTACAATACAGAAACAATTCATCTGTGATAAAGAAGCAGCTAGTACTAGTCAAGAATAATCTTCATTCCTTCTTCTTGCATTATTTATTCAGAACTGATGTGGAGTAGTGGGGTCCTAACACACTTTAATGCATTTCTGTATTTTAGTACATATAACACAACATTATAACTTGTATTTAAGCATGCCATGTTACTAACTATATGCCATAGCTTTACTATAACATGTTTATAATCCTAGGCCCTTAGGTTACAGATTTAAAATGTTGATTTTAAATACTCCCAATTTAATAGTTACTTTCTTTTGCACAGAGTTCATGCTACACACTGGACACGGGATTTGCCAGATTTAAAAATCAGTATAACTCTGGCAATATTCTATATTCTTCTGTGATGTTTCACAAAAAAAAAGCCAAGCTGAAAACTTTTCCAAAGTCTCAAACTTCAAGGTGACTTTTAGGAATCATATTTAGCAACCTAACTCAAAGTAATAGAGGGAAGAAAAAAAAAAATAGATCTATAAGAGAATTGCCTGTACAGATTTAATTCTTTTTTTTTGTTTTGTTTTGTTTGTTTGCTTGTTTTTATAATCCACACAATGTTTAACTCAATGGAAAATGTTTCCCTTGTTATTAATAAAGATAGTGGTGCCTAGGTCACTTCTGTTGAGGTCTCTATTGTGTCTCTATTCCTATAGTTTACCTTTTTTCTAGCAACAACTTCCTTCCTTTCTGTTTCTGCATTAAGAATGCCTGTAAAGTATTGTTGAGTTGTACAAATAATACAGTCACAACATCTATTTGTACTTCAAATTACATATGGTAAATTTCCAAATAAGTTTTCAACTGACTTGTCTCAATAATCACTTAGTGAAAAGATTTATATAGCCCATAGATACCTAAGCATCTGAATCAGTTTAAATCCCCAGTATTAAAAAAAGCTTTTCCCCCTCAGCTCCCATGCACATTTATTTGTATTATTTCCATTTAAGTAGTGCTTTACAAAAGTTGCACCAGTCGGGCTGTTGAAAGCACTTGTCTTGGAACAAAAATAAGTTACCTGTGATTTCAGTTGGACCAGTTAAGTCAGTCCTAAAAGCCACAATTTTTTTTTCTCACAACTGCCCTGTACAAACCCCTCATGATGGGGAACATCCATCCTAATGAACTGCTGGTTTTGCACCATTCTCCTTTTTCCTAGTCAATCAATTCACTATCAGCATTAACTAGAAACATCCTGATTTACTTATAAAATCCCATAAAATATAAGTGCTTCCCTCTAATCTTTGATTTTGAGAATCTTTGAGAGACCTTTGGAAATTTGAGGTGTGAAGACCAGTCTCCAAAGAGACAGCCCAAGAATCTGTAAGGAATTTGAGCAAACAGGTGAAAATTCAAGTTATGAGATAAGTTTAATGCTCCCAGATGAAAGTGGAAGGAAAGATTTATTCTGTTTGCCCCTTGGCTTTTCAAAGAGACAGACCAAGAATCTGTAAGGAATTCAAGCAAACAGGTGAAAATTCAAGTTATAAGTTTAATGCTCCCAGATGAAAGTGGAAGGAAAGATTTATTCTGTTTGCCCCTTGGCTTTTCATGCCCTGCCCCTCAAGTACAGAAATGTTCACATCATATACATGATTGAGACCATGTATTTTTGATATGAAGTTGCATATCCAGAAAAAAAAGCATGTCTAGAACTAAATACTATAGTTTGGTTGTAAAATGCAAGAGAAAGTGCAATTTGAAAAGTAGTTTTAATAAAGAAATGTTTCCACAAACCAGACGTCAGCCAGATCCTATGATATTTTAACAAGCAACACTAAGGCCCCAAACTGGGTGAAGGGTTTTTATAGCATGGGACATAAAAGATGGAGCTTTACCAGAACAGAATATTACATCAAGGTAATACATTAATCTTGCATGGTGAAGACGTGCTTGTGGTTGATTTTCCAGAGACATTGTACACTGTCTACCAACGTAATTATCAAGGTGGAAGAATTATTTATGCTCCCTTCTTTTTTTGAACCCAAATCCTTCATTGATAAGGGTGAGACTGGAGCAACAATTTCTGCCATGCACTGAAGAGACCACTCTGGCAGCACTGTAACTGCCTTCTTCAAAGTCCTGCCAGCTTCAGTCATATAAATAGTTCAAACAGTCATTACTTAGGGGGTTTAGTTTGTATAATGAGAGCTAGATAATGACAGATTTGGTCCAGGAAAGGTACAAGCAACTCAAAGAGTTTCCAGACCTCCACACTCCTGCTCACTTCATCTCAGTACCTAAATACATGGCAATGTTTGCAAAGTTTCCAAATTATTTAATTTTCTTGGGAGAGAGGCTGTAATTGGGTGGGCTGCTCGAGCTCATTCTTCCTTCTGCTAGTTAAGTCGCAGACATTCATCTTTCCACAAAGAGCCCAAATTGTTCCCGTCTGCGCCATATGTTTTGTTGTCTCATTTTAACTGACCTATCAGACCATGAAGAGTGGAACAAGGCCTTCACATCTCTTAATTGGTGTCATTAGGAGGCCTCTCTCATTTACTGTGAAAAGGACTAACAACTTCTAGAGAAGAACTGAAAGCCTTATGTACGACCTCTCAGATTGGAAGTCAGGGGTGATGCTGATTAAATAGAATTCTTCATTAAAAGATATGAAGGAGCTGAGACTCATTTTTTTGAGTATACAGACATTGCTTATTAAACTTCAAAGAAAGAAATAAAGTTTCTCTTGTGGGTTTTTCTTTGTTTATTTTTTCTTTTTTTCTCCTGCATTACTGCCCATTCAGAGCAGGCTCACTGTGAAGGAGAGATGCAGAGTTATATTCACGTGCCTCTGAAGTTTCACCTCCTTCTCCCAAATAAAATATATTTCCAATATACTTGCTCCCAGATAACATATATCAGCTGAATGCTTTGAAACTTCAATTAATAAATGACTTGTAGGCAGCGTTGCCTCCCCGTGCTCCGTGCACACACATAAAGCAGTGTTTTAAACCACTGTTTCATTAAATGGCTTCACAGAGCACTGAACACCTGAAGACACCCTGTTCCCTGTCTACCTTCACAAAAGACTGTTCCTTTACCAAGACTGCATGATACAAACTGTATCTGATCAAAGAACAGACTTAAGAGGTAATTGCTAGTAGCAATGAAAAATCTTAAATGTAAGATGAATCTCCTACTGCCAGGCAAATTTTAAACATTCTGGCTAGACTTGCTTTACCAATTTTAGCATTTACACTGGGGAACAAAACAGCAACTAGAAAATCCTGTAATGCGTTCAAGTACCTGATTAAATTATACCTTGTAACAATTCTGTTGGACTTTCCAGGTCTAGTATCTGTTAATCAGGCACTTTATGGAGCTCTTCCATAGAAACGTGTCGTAGCTCAACAGCTATTCAGTAATTCTCATTCCATAGGTGATGGAATCTGCCTCTAATGCTTTTCAGAAGCATATCAGGAGCCTGCTTCCTGACTATCTTACTAATTTTTCTATTTTAATACAAGCAACAAGATCATTTTTGGCAACATTTGGAAAAGGAAAGCTTTCTCCTGACTGCTAATGATGTAATGATGTAAATAATAAAAACAATCTAGGGTTCAATTTGCCCTCCTCACAGAACTCTTGCAGTCACAGAAATTGTATTCACTCAGTTAACAGCAGAATTTCACTACCAGATAATAAATAAAAGTACTTGTATAATATAATCAATGAATAAACAAGTTGCAGCATTTCTGTATCTCCTGTCTTCCAGGGGTATATTTTAACAGCTCTCCAAACAAGACTGCCAGTGTTCCTTGCTAAGGTTTTTTTTTGTTGTTGTTTCAATAATAGTCTGATGAACCACAGACACAGTGAAATCCTTTATACCAGGAGATTTCTGTTCTGTCTGGTCTTGCCAACTTTCTTACTCTTTCATTGCCCTGCAAACTTCCCAGGAATCGATGGGTAGCTGGGTCATCTGGTCAGCTAGCTCCTTTCAGCATCTAGATCCTATGCTCTGAAATATCTGAGAGCAAAGGAACACGAGGGGTCATCTAGCCCAGGGGCTACTTTTGCAGAAAGACTAGAAACAGTTTCAAAAGTACCAGCTTGATGTGGTTCACACCTTGTTTTTCTAATAGGAGCCATCAGTGGATCCATTATTCCTCATCAGAACCATTTAAGACAATATGTGAACAGTCCCAAAAGTGAATGTCCTTTCCAGTGACCAGGCTAGGATTCAGCCATTATCATATGGAAGATGCCTAAATTTATATGATTGAAGCCAGTAGGAGTAAGTTCTGTGCATTACAGAATATTTACTAACAAGATACACTGGGAGAAAAAGAAATAAGTATATAAAATACTTTTTCAGACTCATTGGTTTAAAATGCCTTGATATAAAAGGAGCTATTATTATACCAGCAGCAATCAGTAACTAAGAAAAATTTACTATTCTTATCCCTAGTCATAACAGCTGCTCTGAACATGTTCTCAGCATGTCTTCTGTGTTGGACAACTGCACTTATGGACTGCTTGCTGCCAAAAGCTGCATTCCTCCTCCTGGTAATATCTGTACAATATGATTTGGAAAAAAAACAAACCACAATTCTATACCAAAATGTAAAGAGAGATAACAATAATACAGTATTAAATTTATTTGATTTGTTTTAATGACACTTGGTAATTAATCTCTGGAGGGATGCATGTTAACATTAACAGGGTTCATACATCCACATATGGACCCAAAAAATGGCTCCACTAAATAGCTATAAGTAGAATTGAGGCAACAATAACCCAAGTGCTTTTCCCAAGACATTTTCTAATGTTCAGCTGGAATATTTTGTATTTTTACTCTGATTAACTGACTCAAAAGCAAAAGCCTGCATATGGATAGACTCATCTCAGATATCTTGTAGATTTAAGATGAAATGCAAATAGTGTGTCCTTCTGATTCAGTTTCATCTTCAGTTTTACCCCTTTTTATAGGAGAAGAAGTTTCTGACTCTTGTCTGTGATGACTGATAGAGATCTGTTTACAAGATTCAATACTTGGTTACTGGAGCTAAACAAATTTGGAATATAAATAAACTCTTAAGAGAGAATAAGAAACTCAGAAGAAAACTCATCAAGGCTCAGTGAAATCTTAAGATCAAAACTGCACAGGAAGGGTTCATATCAACTAATTTGAGCTGGTCTAAAAGGCTAAAGCCAATCTAAACCAGAGTACAGGCAGTGGGGATAGACCAGACCCTCACTGGGCAGCTCAAATTATTACATTGTCAGTAAATGAACACGTGGGATGAATCTTCCTTAAAAGGTGCCTCTCTTTTTTCCACTTACTTAAGAAAGCTGAGACTATATTTTTTTTTGAGAGATGAAGTTAGGTGAGATACATTATTCATCACCTTTCAAAGAAGCACAGGCTTAATCATCAGGCCTAATGCAGGTGGAAATTTATGTCATATGTTATGCCAAAGGTCAGATTACACATAATCAGAATGGCCCTTTTGACTTTAAAATCTATAATGGTTATAGATTAGGAACAGCTTCCTTGAAGGCAAAGCAGTTACATGGACGAGGAACTGATGTGAGGTGAAAGTCATTCATGACAACTCTGTTATATTTCTTTTTAATAATGGATGTCCATAAAGAACAGCTCAGTTCATTTTTAAATGACTGAACTTTTTGAAGCGATCTGCTAATGGCTCCTATGACATTGACAAAATCTGAACAACATTTATCAGGTACATAAAGCAGAGAACATGGGCTATACCTTGCATCAGAGAAATTTATCCTAAGCTGTCCCATGCTTGCTGACATCTTTAAAAAAAATGGCTTTTCTAACCAATAAATATTCATACTGTCTCAAGAGACAGAAGATAGAAAATTCTTCCCTTTCCCAACAAACCAATATATTTCATCTGTACAGAATATTGTTTTTTGACTTCTGTCTGGAAATAATGCAAACAAGCACTTTAATAAACATAGTAACTCAGCTGAGTGTGCGTGGGGAAAGCTGAATAAACTCAGATTTACATCGTTTTTGAATAAAGATTGTCTGACAATGTTGGAATATTTTATCTCATGCAGTTTGGATGTTTTCACTGGGATTTGCCAGATGCATGCACCTCAATAAGCAGGCATGAGATAGAACTGTGTACAGAACTGGGGGTTACTTGGAAAATAGTTGCATCACAATAGAATCAGAGAACATATTTATCTTAAAACATGTACTATAAACCCTTCACATTTTGGTATCGTCATGACTCGTATTTAATTATGATTGTTTTCCCCACTCTGAACATTAAAACAGACTATATAGTATTACTTTTTAAAATGGCAGGATTCTCCATTGACAAAATAGAATTAGGTACTTTAGTCATATACTGACATTTTTATCAATGCACTGACATAATAGAAATAAAATCACAAAGAAAAATTATTATTTAGCATGGCTGTTTTAGTGGATAGTAGAGGCCAGATCTTATAGCTGTAATTTTCTCTGAAGTATTGTTCATATAATTTAATTTCTCATTAATTTACTTATCTGAAGATTATTAAGAAATTACTATAAAACCAATCTGGTCTCTCAGAAGAACATCAAAACTTAGAAATGAGCTGGACCACTAGGCAGCCAGCAACAGTTGCCTCAGGGTTTATAAATCAGTTCAAACAACCCTGCAGTTAAGTTAAAGCCTAAATTCTGAGCACAAAACTTCCAAGTAAACCTAACAGCAGGAAGAGAATATAGAAGCTTACAACTATTACCACTGTCCAAGCTCCCTTTAACCATCACCATTTAGGAAGGATATGAGGAAAATTTTCTTCACTGAAAGGGTTGTTAAGCCCTGGACCAGGCTGCCTAGGGAAGTGGTAGAATCACTATCCCTGGGGGGGTTTAAAAGTCATGTAGACATGGTGCTCAGGGACATGGTTTAGCAATGGACTTGGTGGAGTTAGTTTAATGTCTGGACTCCATCATCTCAAAGGTCTTTTCCAACCTAAATGATTCTATGTTCCTATTATTCTGTATAGATTACATGGAACAAAATGGTTCCAAAAAAGCAGACCAAACAATCAGTCCCAAAAATCCTTATTACTCTTTCTAAAGGAGAAAAAAATCTTACTGACCCCAAATCTGGCCACTTTAATATCCTTAAGCAGAACTTAATCCCAGTAGGAATTAGACATCTCTAGGTCAGATTTTCTAATAGCTCATGGCAAGACAAAAAGAGTCAGAGAAACGATGAAACCAACGTAGGAAAAGGAGTAGGGTCTCACTGATCATGAAAAGCCTTGGATTCTGAAATGAATATAGTATAAACATACTCCAGATCTTGGGGATATCAAAGGTTGTATTTTCAAGATAAACGTTCTCCGGAAATAAAAGGTCTCTTATTCTGATCATCATAATCATTGTTAGGAAAATGGGTAAATAAAGTACTTCTTTAGAGTTGTTTTCAAATTTCGATTAAATTTGCTCAGATTTAGGTCTTGCTTCTGTTCAATTTACTATCAAGATTTGTACAAATGGGCTTTTTCAGTCTGTTCATCTCTACATATTTATCAAGTTAGAGATTCTTAAGATCCAACTGCTGCATATAAATGCATGATCAGGCAAGGGAAGATGAGCAAGGTATAATTAAGCTTCTTAAGGCAGTTAAACAGCACGATCACATCCGTAGGATTCTGTGATTGATTCCTTAACAGAACCTCTACAAGAAACCATTTGGTAGAACAGAAAATTCCCTCATATATTTGTATTCTGTTAAAAGATCAAAGATGGTCAATTTTCCCAGTGAAAGGAAATTATTAGAACAATCACACAGAGATCTGCTTTGGGTCTTGGCTCATCTTTATGTTCATAATCAATCCAGAGCTGGTGAGGTAGTGAAATCTGCTTCTGATACCAAAATACTCTGCATAGTCAAAGCTAATTGACAGTATGAAAGGTTTCAAGGAGCTCAGAAACAAAGAAAAAGATTAAATTCAGTATTAAAGTTCTTGCAGCACCTCAACAGTATATTGACAACAAGGTTTCCTACTTTAGCAATTAACTCTGGAAGGAAATCCTGTGTCAGTTTGAGTTGCTCTCAACTCAGACTGTGTTCTGGGATGATCAAGAGCAGAAACAGAAGGAACTCTGTTGAAAGGGTTGGAGAACAACAGAGACCATCACCATGAAACCATACAGACGTGGGGTGTGCATGTGCATACGTTGCCACAGGTGAAATAAAGAATGGAAAATACAGATGAGGGTATAAAATTTCTTCCTTTCAAAATGAGCTTTGTGGAGAAAGGGGGAAAAAAAAAAAAAAAAAGGCAGACCTATGTATTTATAAACTTAACGGAAAAGGTGACTAGAAGGTAATTATTCATTGTTCTCATTATACAAGACCTTGAGGACAACTGCCTTGAATGATTAGACAGAGGAAAATAAATAGTTTCTCACATTCAAACATTTGTCATAGATATCTTGGAGCCATATATAAAAGGACTCAAAAAGCAGTAAAACAAATGGAAGAATTATTACACAGTATGTCACAGATGCAATTTTTATCTCAAAAATTCCATGAATCCAAAAGAGAAGGATCACTCCCCACTTGTCCTGCTTTGCTGTTTACTTAAGTAGCTGTTAACATCTCAAATCCCTTAGCCCAGAGAGCCCTTCCTGGCTGCTGCAGCTCCTCCTGCTCTGTTTGATGAGCCTCTAAATTGTGCAGTGACAGCCACCACTGTTGGCTACTCTCTGAAGTTGAGCTCTACAAGTTTCACTACCCCTGGAGAGGTAAAGCCCTTGCACTTACTCTCACAAAGTTCAAAACCCAACAAAAACCCTCAGGCAGAAAGCTGTTATCAAAAAATGACACGAGTCTGGAGGCCAAAAAGAAGGACATAAAGGAGAAAAGCAGGTACAGCTGGTTTCTAGGCAGAACAGGTTCGAGTGACTAATTTTCAGAACATTTGCTTCTCTTTTCAGTGCTTCGTTTTGGGGGAAAAAAAAACATCCTGCGTCATTTACCAACAGAAAATGCTCTTCTGAAGTGTGGATGTTTAGTATCTTTAACAATCAGGCAATTTATTGAAATGCCTAAAAATGGATATAATAGAAAATTATTTCTTTTCTGTCAGCTTTAAAAATAAAAAAAAAGTACACCGGGATTCAATGGTTTCTGCACTGTTGTATCGTACCATAGAAAGGCTTAAAAAAACACTTGAGAAGTCCACAACAAGCCTGTAGCTGGGTTAGACTTTTGTGTTAAAAATGTGTTTTGTTTTGTTTGGTTCGTTTTTTTTTTTTCTAGAAGGCATAAATAATTGCTGAGAGAATGAGCATAAGTCTCATCCAAAGTCTGTAGGAAGACTCCTACTGACATCACCATACCTGGATCAAGCCCAAGGTTTGTATTATAGCTTAATGTATTTTTATACTGGCACTGCAATGAATTTCAACCAAAATAAAGTTTTAAAATGTTAAAGGGGAAAGAACAGGTTATGCTGCTAAATCCAGGGAAATTTTGCAATGGATGTGCTTCCTACACACAAAGCATCAATTCTGCTCTTCTATTCCTGTCTACAACAACATAAAAGTCCCAGTAGGTGTAAAAATCTTCTCATAATGCTGTCTCCTTTTCAATACATACAAGACAAAATGCACTCCCTAAACATATTTCCCTTCAGAAACTGGTAGTTAAGTAACAATTTCACTCCTCTCTTCCTCCTTGTTTAACTCCTATACTCCCTTTCTCTAGCTCCAAACACTGAAAGAGCTTTATACTGCTGCTGATCTCTGTTTGATTAAATTTACAAGGCTTCTTATTTCTTGCAGTGATTTGAGAAATAATCTATCCATTGAACTCTCAGTTTCTCAATAGAATATACTTGGGAACACATGCTCTTTTCTTTAGGGGATAAATCAGTTCTTCAGCTGCCACTGCTTAACTCAGGCTGAGAGGCATCCAAATCAATGGTACTGGAATTCTTTGAGGAAGCTTATTAGTGCAGGTAAGTAGCTCTGCTTTAAGGTGGAAACCTTTACCTAGAAACAGATATTATCACCAGATTAAAAAAAAAACTAATCTAATCCAAAATGCAGTGTGATCCCCTAGGGATTATTACTGATTTCATAATTTGCACTTTTAAGACATGCAATGGTGAGCATGTTTACAATACTTGATTAAACTATAGAGATGTTGTGATAGAAAACATGGGAATTTTTTCAACAGAGACGGTACAGAAGTGAAATCTCATTCCCTCACAAATGTCAGGTCAGCTAGGATCATGAATCTTGAATCTGAGCATCATTTTTTTCTTACAGTAATTCAGATGCAGCTGCTGGAATTGGGATGTGGTAGCTGGTTTGCAATCCAGTGCTAGACATCATGAATTTCAGAGTGGAATGTTGTCTGAGAGATGAAAGACTGCAGGAATAAAAGATTAAGGGCAAGAGAGTGTGAACTCATCAGTATTTGTAGTTCTAGAGGACTTGAACCTTGACCACGCACACTTGCAGCGTCACTGTATGGTCCTTAATGTAAACAGAATAGCTTTTTTTTTCCCCCCCTTGCTTGGTGAAAAATGATGGTAATTATATAAAACTGCACAGCTACCAAGAATCTAATTTTGTGCTTTAACAATACAGAAATTAGGCACCAGCACAGCTTCTCTAAATGAGATTCGCTTCATTTCCCTGTCTCCTAGACCGAATGCTCCCTTCTTCCAGAAGAAGATATGCAGAAAACTACCACAGCCCAAGGGAATCCCATCAATGACAGATCCCCTCCAGAGCATGGGCTCACAGGAAGAGTAATGTTGGGAGCCTCCAGAGAGCAGCCTGCAGGAAACACAAGGCACATGCCTATCCCCAAAAAATCTTTCCCTTTCCTCAAATTTAAATAGAAAAAAAAATTCAGCTTACCCTAAATGTAGTAATACCTCCTATTAAAATTAATATTATTGTATAATTAACATTGAATTAATATTAATATTTTAAATTTAATATTATTCTAAATATTAATTTATTTCCAATGCACATTAAACATTTTTCAGCTAATAAACTAATGCACAACTGCAGATCACAGCAGAATCTGTGTATTTGCTGGTAAATGCAGGATACTGAGCCCTGTGGAAAGACTTGGTGTGTAACAGCATTCTGAGAGCAATTCATTACTTGATCAATAATGTCAGCATGCCAAATTATGCCATATTTAATTTCCAGACACAGAAGTAGAAATATTTCAGTGGAATGAGATTTGTAGATAAGGATTTAAGCATTATGAGCTGGGCTGGTTTTGGAGGGGGACTATTGGTTTATTTTTTCACTTGACCAAAGCTATTATATTCTAAATGTGAAAAATTTACTGAAAAACAACTGATTGTATTACTGGACAAAACAAATAAAGAGGAGCATACTTTAATGTCACTATCACACTGTATTTTAATTTCTGGTGTCTCAATAAAATCACCTGAAATGCCTCTCCTTCCTCTAATAATTTATCTTGCAGAATTTTTTTGCAATGAATATTAATGCCCTTTGCTGATCCGATGTCAGCGATATCAGTATTTATTGCAGTTTTTGATTAGCTCTGCTATTATAATTCACAGAAAACAAGGCACAGCACAAATAAGATATGCTGTAAATTACCCCAGAATGTAGAAGCAATCAGGTTCCTATCAACGCGTGCATTTTAGGCCCAGTTCTAATAAAGCACTTGATTAGACTGAGCCTATCTATATGTTTTAGGTAGGTACAGAATTTTATGTGCTGTATCACATCAAAACCAGGCAACTGAATGGAAGAAAGAGTGGTCATCATCAAAAAGTGACTTTATACTACAGTCATCACCGGGTTGCATGGAGATATGCAACTCTTGTCTCAAGCACTGCATCCAGCTCTGGAGCCCTCAGCACAAGAAGGACATGGATGTGTTGGAGTGGCTCCAGAAAAGGGTCACAAAAATGATCAGAGGGCTGGAACACCTCTCCTATGAGTTGCAGCCTTTCAGTATTTCAAGGGGAGCTATGAGAAAGACGGGGGCAGAATTTTAGCAGGGCCTGTTGTGCCAGGACAAAGGGTAAAGCTTTTAAACTAAAAGGAGAGATTTGGAATAGAGATAAAGAATTTATCTATTTATTTATTTTTACAGTGAGGCAGATTGAACACTAGCCCAGGTTGCCCAGAGAGTTGGTAGATACTCCATCCCTGGAAACATCCAAGGTCAGGCTGGGCAGGGCTCTGAGCAATCTGATCTAGTTGAAGATGTCCCTGCTCAGTGCCAGAAGTGTTGGACAAGGTGACCCTTAAAGGTGCCTTCGAGCCCAAAACATTCTATGATTCATGTGATCGTATATCAAAGTATTTCCCTTTAAGTTATTTGGAACAGTGTAGGATTATGATATCACTTGGAGACTGTTCTTGTTGTTCCAATGGCCAAAGAACACCCACTCCTTGAGAGAAGTCTGAATAACAGATCTCTGAGAGTACCACAACAATGTAAACTGATAAATCTCCTGTCAATTCTCACAGAAAAAAAAAACAAAACCTCACAGGTTTTGGCAGAGCACCTGATTTTATAAAATAAAATAACCATGAAATTAGACATAGTTCAGCTTCAAGCTTTTTAACTAGAGTGAGTTTTGGTGTGCTTAAACCTGTTTTGAAGACTGGCATTTGTGCCGAGCTGTGTCAATGTCAGCATTGGAAGCAATCTGGAAAGCAGTGCTACAGCTTCTCCACCCACATGGAGGTTCATGAGGTTTTCCAGACAGTCATGCCTGCCTCAGATGCCAAACCCATTTGGTTTTTCTATCAGTGAGCTCAGCACAATGCTTTAATTTTTCCTTAGGTGGCAGACATAAAAATATAGGGGTGCTTAACTTGGTGACAGAATTATAATGCAAGTTATACAAAATTTATTCCCATTTTTAAAATAGGTGAGTGGAAATTATCAGATAATTCTTAAGAATATTTAATTTCATTTATTTATCTATTTACTTATGGGCAGAAAAGAGACGTGAATAGTAAATTTATTAATTTGTAAATCCACAAATTATCCTGATATTATTGTCACGTAAATAATTGGACAAGAAGTTCTACAGAAGTTTAAAGGAAGGCCACTTGCAAAAGCAAGGTCTTTCCACATCAAGCATTGGCAATATTTGGCACACTGATTTCTGGAAAACATAACTTAAGAGAGATTTCACTCAAAACAACTTGATTATAAAGAGCTGGGATTATAATGAAGTCAAAAAAAAAAATATAGGGAAGACCAGATGCCAATATGTGAGGCTGATTAAATATTCTACAGAAGTCAGTTTTATATCATAATGGAGAATCTGCAAGCAAATTTCCATTGCAAATGTCATTTATCTGTAAATATTAATGCATAAATATTAGCTACAGCTATTTCATGCAGCTACATTAGTACTACGTGCATATCAATGATGTAAATAAAATAGTTTACTATTTTTACTTTTATTACTTGTAAAACAAGATTTCTGGACACATTTTCTGTAACTAGATTATATAATTAATGCAATAAAATTATAGCAGCATGCATGTGTGATGGAACATGAGAGTCATCATCACAGGAAGTCATCATCACACGCTTCATAGGAAAAAGTTCTGACCATATTAAAGATAATAGTAAAATTTAAACTTCAGTGAGCACTATTATATTGCTTCTCAAGACATATATTAAAGAATGGACTATAGCTATAACATCAGTGATTACTATAATCATAATACTGGTAGAAACCCATTCAAAAAGAAGCCTATAACTTTTCAGGCTCTGCCAAGAGATGTCTGTTTGAAGGTGGAAAACACTCCCAGGATAAGAGGCAGATGATCTTTAATTGATAGATTTAAAAATACCACAGTAGGAGAAAAACCCAGATTTTGCAAGAAAATTGAATGAATGACCTAACCCAGCATTTCATTCATCTTGAGTAAACACTGTGAAGAGATGGAGTAAAATTATTGTCCAAATCAGTAATGTTGCCCTGTAAGCCAGCAAGCGTGAATAAGAACATGGGGTTTGTTACATCAATTTGGGATGGACATTCCCACAAAAGAGAGCCCAGAACACTGGACACAAAAACAGAGAAAGGGAAGAAGCACAAAATTCATCTTACCTGTTGTGAGCCACCTTAAAGTTGTGCCTATAAACTACATTAGACAGGGAAGAGAAATGCATATTCAGAGCCTGATTCTTCCCATCCTAAGGCAGTGGATCAAATTATCCTCTTGCCTCCTTTTGCTGACAGGATGGAAAACATAGAGATGCTTAATTTTAATTGTCTAAAGAGCAAGTGAAGTGCAGAAAGGGCAGAGCCTTGACTTCCTACCTGCAACAACCCAGCTCAGCTGATTCAGCACTGGGTGGAAATTAAGAAGAATGGTCCCTAAGTAAAATTTTCATTCATTTTCCTCATGCATATAAAGGGGAACATAGATAAATTCCATCCCTATCGTGCTCTTGAAATAGCAGAATCCCAGGTTGCTCCTTTTTCGGGGTGAAAAACACAAGTTTGCCCCAAATATAAGTGGTTGTCATTTTTTTTGATCATGCATAACAGAAAACAAATACAGGGAAGAACTGTGGCAGGTTTTTCTAACTGTATGTGGTAGGAGCTGAACTTCACTGTCAGGCTTTGAAAGTTGGACTAAACATTTTAAATGAATTCTGAAAAATATGTGAGGTGATCACTTGGTATTAATTCAGTTCATTAAAAGGAAAAAAAAAAACACTATTAATTGCACTTTAGGTACTATGGCATACAATTAAATACATTTTAACATATTTGATGCTTTTCACTATAGACTGTTTGTCAAAACCAAAACAATGTACCAGTAGAAGAATTTTATATGACTGTTTTAAATCTAATTCCAGATGTTGACATAGTCTTTGCAAATAGTTTAACATATAGAAACTGCACAGAAATGACCAATTCATTCCATGCATACTTGGAAAACCTTTGAAAGGAAATCTACAGGGACAGCAGTGATCAAAAATTGAAATCATTCCAGAAGAGAACAATTCCTTCAAGCTGAACCAATCAGTTCTGTTCCAAATCATACCCACAACATGATACCATCTTGAATTTTTACTTATTTTTACATTGTATGTAGAGACCAAAACCTGTGTGAACCACACCCTGGTAGTCAGTGTATAAAGTTATATTTATTTGCATATTCTAAGAACACAAAGAGGTATTTACCAGATGACTGCAAGGGGATGGGTGGTGGAACTGTCAAATACAATTTAATATTTTTCCTGTCATTTATTAACTTCAGTTTTCTTAATCACAGAGAGGAAAAAATAATCAATGGAATTTTCTGTTACATCTGCAAACTTTTCCATATTGAACAATCTGCAAACTCACATAGCTCAGGTCTGCCTATAGATAGAGTATATTGTTTCTGAAAGAATTAAATATCAAACAGTGACCTCTGCCCTGGTAACCCATAGGGTGGCCTCAGTGGTAATACCTGTGAACATCTCCATTCCATCCCTTGGAGATGATACAGCCAGTTAAATTATCTTACAAAACCCTACAAAACATTGACAAATAGGAGTGAAATATAATCTGATTTTTCTTCAGTGTTTATTCACCTCTTCCCTACCGTATCTGCCAGTTTCACAAACCAGAGAAACAAGATACAAAAACCACATTCTGAAAAAAAGCTGAGACTGTCTGGATGTATGACTGAGTTTAGTATTTTCAGATATGCTATGCCTGCCACAGGTACCATATTTTTGCAGGTGGCTACTAATACAGAATTTCCCAGTGCCTATGTTGCAAGAAACTTTGTCACAGCCTCAGTTATCTTTTGATATCATTCTAAAATTAAAATACTTCCATTGCATAAATAACTGTGAAATAAATACCAGAGTTTGATTAAAAAGCCAAAAATGCAACAGCAGCAAATTGCATTCCAACATTCTGTTTAGGAAAATACATAAATGAATCCATTGCTTGAGGGCAGGAAACATAATTTTCTTTCAGTAAAAAGCATTTAGAATCATGGGAATCATCCAAAATCTGCCTGATAAACATGTCTAGTCAAACAAAACTTTCTTTTGCAATAAATCTGAATACTTCCGATCAACTTGTTCAACACAACTAAATAATTATTGACTAAATAAAATTTTAAAGACAAGGCTTTTAAACTTAAGGATATTAAGCTTCTTTTTCCTTCAGTCTAGGCTACATTTAAAAGTAGACAACCTGTGTTCTCGTTTATTTAAGCTGAGATGGCAAAAAGCTTTTAATTTCAACCTAGCTCATGAATTTTCCATTTGGGGATGAAATTTTGTCTGTCCAATGATGCTAACAGGTACCTGAAAAACTGAGCTTTTAGTCCTGGGCTTGGTCCAAATCCCATTAACATCAATTGAAATGTGCAATTTAGGTTCCTTTATGGAGAATCAAATCTCACTTCACTCTACACCATATTTTTCAGCAGCTTATTTTCCTCTCATACTTTGACACTGAAGATATTACAAAAAATGGTTAAATATTGAAATACTACTAAAATAATTAAAAAATAATACTAAAGTGTTTTCAGAAGGTTTTTTTCCTCTGTCTTTCCAGTTTTGCAGAACAAGTCAGACCTTGATCCTTCTCATAACTCTGAATGGCTCTGGCAATTGCTGTGTTTATCTGATGACTTTTTTTTTCTTTTTCAAAGTGAGACAAGGTTCTTAATTTAATTACTCTATTTGGGATCTGTATTCTTGGATGACTTTGTCTGGGCCAAAGCTCATTGGACACATTTTGAATCAGTCACAAATGACCTTAATTTCTGCTGGTGCTTTTTGCTGTCAAAAAAGGTTTTGCTCAAGCCATTCAGTTATGCAAAGAAGTAGTCAAAAAAAATCATGTTGTTTGATTTACAGTGAGGGTAATGAGCAGTAAATCTAATTATATTACAATAAAAACAACTGACAGGTGATTCTGTTTTAAATTTTTTTGCTAGAACGTCCTTGGCTAAACGATTAGAAACTGATTTACCTTCAGTTTTCTGCTCCAGCTTCTAAAACCTACCACCTTCCAACATTTTTACCCTCAACCCCAGACCAGGATTATCAGATATGAGATGCCAGGTTATGATCTTAGGCATAGTGGAAAACACACTCAGTACTTTGCAGAGAAAAGAGACATGAGTGAGCCTGCTAAAGTGGCACTCTCCATGCTCTGTGGAATTTTCTCATCACCGTTCCCCACTTCTGCACAAACACCCTCTATGAAACCTAATAATGTACATACCAAAAAGAAGAAAACGCGAATCAGAAAAGGATCAGTTCTTGAAAAGCAAATTTATTAGCCAGGGTAAAAGTCATCTTATGGAGGGTTGATTCACAAATACACATAGAAAAGAATCTATATAAAAGCAGGGAAGTTTTTTCTGTAATAACTTCCTTGATCCTGAAAGCATAGACAAATCTATAGTTGTAAAAAGATATATGTGTGTGTATATCACACACAACCACTTAGTTCTGAGAACACTTGAAGTTCTTAGCACCATATGCTTTTCTTTTCTGAGGCAGTAAGGTAAGAAGAAGGTAGACACAAGTAGTCCACTCAAACGAATTCCATTACTCATAAGTTTAAAGCCAGGTTACACATTAAATAACTTTATGGTAAAACCTGAAAGGTAAGAAAGTAGAAATGCTCCTGGCACAAGATACTTTTGGCAGAGTCTACATTGCCTACCACACCACAACACATGCAATCATGCCCCTGCATCTCTCTACATATTTTTAAATGAATACATTTATAACTTTGACTCTAAACTACTCATTGAACGTGCAATTCAAACATCACCTAATGTCTTCTTCTTTTGTCGGATGTTTTTTGTTTGTTTGCTTTTGTTTTTGCTGTGCTTTTGATTCATTCCCTCTTTTCTTTGTAAAAAATTCCCTCATGCTTGCACTCTATCTGACTTAGCAGATTGTATAGAGGGGAAAGCTCATCATTGCTGTGGGAAATTATTGAATAACACAGCGACATATTTTGGAAAGCAACCCCAGGACAAACCAAGCCTCCTTTACTCTTCCTAGAATGGGCTTCTCACAGCAACTTAAAAGTTCTTTGCTAAGGAAACATTACCAGTGGGGTTCATGGAATACAGTGCTACTGAAAACAAGTTGAAGCACCATATCTTGACAGATTATATACAAAATCACTTGTACAAACAACATCTTTATTGGGGAAAAAAATAAAAGACATAGAATTAGATTGTCAGGACTCCAAAATCAGAAATGTAATTAATGCTGAAGGCTTGAAAAAAATCATCCACCCATGGAAATCCAGTTTCTTCTGGGATCTGCTAATGTAGATGTAGATGATAAAGACTACTACTGGAAAAAAGCCCTCTAAACTATGCTAGTTTGGAAGGCAAAGTGTGTTCAGATCTACCATCCATTTTGTGTACCTGAACTGGCTCTGAACTGAATATTCACACAAGTGGCAGCATAATGCAGCTCAGAACAAAAATCTTCCTCAACACAGCCCAGACAGATAACAGAAAAATCCCTAATTACTAGGGGGAATACAATTTATCATCTAGAAAATGGTTCTTAAAATTTTAACACTGTAATATAAATATTCAAAACAGCTATAACCTTAAACCAGCAATTAAAAGAAGGGATAAAAACCCAAATACTTTTCAGAATGTCTTTGGAAATAAATTTATCTCTGTGCTAAAATGGAAATTTATAAAGATTGTCAAGAGTTTTAATGAGACCTTCTTAGAGCTAACACAGAATTGATGTCTGAAGGGAAGTCCAGCTCATCAGGCTGCACCAGCAATATCTGCTGACCTATTCCCCCTGTAATAATGTATTATCTTGACTTATACTTTAGATGACTTGTCTTGTCTTAACAACAGCAAATACAGCCATAAAGCAATGAGAAATACCAGCAGGATGATGACACTAATTGTACTGTCTTGATTTGAATTAAAATTGCTGAACAGTAAATGGGATTACTAGCCTAAAGATAATCTTAATTTAAATGTGCAGCTGCATTTATCTCATCTAAGATGCAATTTTCCAAAGTGCTTAAAAAAAAAATCATACCAGGCAGCAATCTAATAGAAACTTTTATTTCTGAAGGTTCTAAAGATAATTAAAAGTGCCTTCATATGTTTTCTTCTATTGCTATACTTTATAACAACAGTAACTCGCAGGTCAGACTAAAAAAAACAGGTAATTTCTTAAACTGGTGTAACTTTTAGTGCCTTTGAAACTGTCTTCTAGTTTTTATTGGAATTTTTTTGAAGAATAAAACATCAAATTGTTAAAACATGAAATTCCACATACAACTAGTGGACAGTTTATACTGAATAATATAATCCTCTTGTAAATACTAGTAAGTGGTAGAAAAGCTTTCTGGAAATACTTTAAAAATAATAGTTTGTCTATAAAGTCTAAACAGCAGCTAATTTTTACAATTTTTCTCATAAAACATTCACAAACTGTGCTTTCACTGTATTTGCATATATATATCTCTGTAGAATACATGAGGCTTCTCTGAAAATATATTTTTTCCTTTTTGTTTTTAAATTAACACTAGACAATATATTGAATGCATGTTCTTAGTAAGGGCTCCTACACTCTGCTAGAGGAGCCTGACTAGCACGATGCAAAGCTTCAAAATTAAAAAAAAATAAATAAAATCCAAACAAACCTCGAAGCCATCTGAGAGAAATACTTCTGAGTAGATTAAATCTTGGTTTAACATTTCAATATCCAGATTTTCACCTGATAAGAGACTCAGCATTTTTGTGAAAATATCTCATGTGTTCTTCATGCTCTCTTCCAAATTTCCTAAACTCTTATCACTCTGAAGTAATATTTATTTTACTTCAAGATTAGTTAGGGAGAATTTTCTAGACCCCAAAAGTCTTCAGGCACCTTTCTTTGCAGCGTAAATTGGGTCAGGGCTGCACCTAGCTCAATTTGAAGTGGAAAATATGATTTTTAACTGCAAAGACTCTTGTAGATAATATGACCTGGAGTTTTAGGGAGTGTGCAGGCTCCCATCATCTGAGCTCTTTTTTTTTTTTTTCCTCCCAAAAAAGTATAAACACCTAAATTTTATGTCTCTCATTGTGATATTTTATTCTCACAGCAAACATCAGCTTGGAGAGCAATAAACTGGGAGTGCTGTAAGCAAATAAAATAGTAAGGGAATATAACAATTAAGGAAAAAAAGGGCAGTTAATCTAAACACAAAAATATATTTACCATATAGATCTCTACTCTCAAAGATACCTAAAGTCCCCATACCTATATATAATAGGGCCAGGGCACTTTTAGGGCACTATAAGCTCCTCTTCAGCTAGATGTCTAAACCACATCAGCTGAACCATCTGCTCAAATTTCCTGGTTTTCCCAGTAACTAGAGGAGTGTTAGAGCCAGCTCAGATGGAGGCTTCCACACTGAAAGCTGAAAGTATGAGATGATTCCTATTGCTCTTGCAAAGGACTAGGGGCTGTGGCTTTTTGGAAGACTTTGTGAGCCTCTGCTTTAGAGTCAAGCATGCTGCTATGCATCCTCTAAGCACTGATGGGAAAAACTCCTCAAAACCTGGCTTACATCATCATCATATCCCAATATCACAGTGAGAAACTATGAGTATGGTGACTGCTTTTCTAGGAGCTCTCTGTCCCTCAACAGGTCATAATGTTCTTCCTGGAGACTTAGCCACAGTAGAAAGTGGCCTCCTCCACCCTGCCATTGCTTGTGCTCAGAATACAAATACTCCCCTGCATTCCTTTTCTGTTTGCCTTCATATGAGGATTTGTATTGATCTTCATTTGGAAGGCAATTTTTTTTTAATCATTGAAAATTTTTCATGCTTTCATAACTCCAGGCTGGCATTTAACAACAGACTCCAGCAGACTGTGGAAAGGTCAAGGACAAACCAGAAGCTTTCATGAGTTGCAGCTCTCACACCACGTTCCTTGCAAACATGCTTTTTTAAATTAGCAAGGTCTGTTGATGCTGAGCAGATGTAAGAAAACAGACCTTATTATTAAAACATCTTATTCCACCTAGCTCAGGTTGTCTTGCTGTGCTGTCCATCCACAGCACAGACCTTGACTCTGCCACCTCTCACACAACACGCTGCCAACTCTGAAACACTTAGTCCTCACAAGTGGTAAAAAACAAATGCCAACTACATTTCACATTGTGAGAAAATGTCCTAAAATGGATGAGTCAAGGTCTAAAGAAAATTTCTAAAGTCAATTTTTTTCTACAGTCAATTTTCTAAAGAAAATTCTGTTTCTTTACCCTTGATGGTAAAAGTGGTTGGAGGCTTAATCACTGAAGACACTTTCTCCTCTCCAAATGTACACAAACATTGCACTAGATTTCTCCCTGCCTCAATTAAAACCTCCTTGAAAAGCAATAATAAATCCATCCATGTCGCCCCTTCCAGAAGGATCCGTGTTTTAGCCACAAGCATCTATCAACTTACAGCCTAGATTTACTTTTTAAAAAAAAAAACAAACAAAACCAAACTCTTCCCTTCTGGTAGATGCAATTTTATATTGGTAAACAGAGTTTTATATTGGTAAAATGTAGCAACACCCTTTGCTCCCTTTTTTTCCTCCACTAAAACATATGTTTATACAGTATAATCATTATTCTTTAATCCTCCTACTAATATTCTGATATCCAATTATATGTTCTAAGTAAATGGAAACAGTCTCTTAATGCAGAACAAATGCACAATATCATATGATTTATTAATTCTGGTGACTTTCTATTACTCCACTTTTTATGATTCCATGAAATTTGTTCTATTAATTTTAAAATGTAATGGAATGCAATTATTGTAGATATTATGATATGTTTAAAACTGTTGTAAGACTGATGTTATCTGTTTATCATTCATCATAGCATCTATAGAATTTGATAAAGGAAAGCTTGCATACATTCACATTTTTTCTTTCCTTCCATTTCCATTTTCATTATACACTTCTAAAGTTTATTCTTTCTTGCTCTCTTCTTGATTGTGAGTTTTTTTGTGTGGTTTGTTTGGGTTTTTGTTTGTTTGTTTTTAATAAATCCTAGTGTTTTAGTGTTATGAATTTAGAAGATTGCTTCCATTTAGAGATCTAGCTTGTGGTCTTTGAGTAATTCTTTCATGATTATTTGTAAAGATAAACTCTATGGTGAATTGAGTATATGATTCATCTAATTAATAGGCATAAAGTGTCATAATAAAGAACTTAATTCAAAACATAGAGTCTTTCAAACTGACCTTTTTCTGTACTAGCAACGTCTACAGTAATGTCAACACGAGGCAGCTGGGAGTTGCCAGAAAGAACAACTAGAAGGGTGGAGGAGGAGATGTAAAACACAAACAGAAATCTGAAAATCTTTCCATTTCCTTTAAAAACAAAAATTACAGTTCTGGATAGTCTGTTATTATTTTCTTTTAGGAAGTGATGGAGGCTATATTGAGTACTTTTGGTCCCTTCCAACCCCTAACATTCTGTGATTCTAATTTCTGGGGAGTAAATCATACAAAGAGATTAGATGTATCTATTTTTGCTTTCATATCTAATTATTGCTTCTATGGGAAAAAAAAAGATGAAAATGAACCATTCATATATTAATTTGCATATGACAAATCCACAGATAGATTAAAGGTTGGTTTAATTTCATCTAACCATAAACATGTACAATTGAAGCATGCAGCTAAGCTAGTTATCTATGCTGTCTTTAGAAACACAGAAAAGAAGAAGGCTTCTTCAGAAGTTACAGTCCAACCATAATGGCAAATGTGCTCAATTAGGAGTAATCTTCTGAAGGGAATTCTGAATGCAGAGGGATCATGAACAACAAGATTAGATTTGACCTTTGCATTTGAGACAGAATTTGGAGACAAATTCTACTCTCCATGATTATCTTAAGACTCGCATGGCTAAGGCAGAATCAGCAGAGTCTTATGAGTTCATTAAAAACAAGAACCTTTCCTGGGCAGCCACATGACTCAAATGTGACTCAAATGTTGTCTGTAGAAGATACAACTGATGTATCACACAAGAGAAACCGATAGGCAATTTGGTTACCAAAAATGGCATTTCCATAAATAGAGAGAAATATTTTTTTTCCTGTTTAAAGATTACGTGTACATATACTTTATCAAGAACAGCAGAAAGATGGAATGTCATTTTTTATCCTTTCTTTTTTCTTAGAATTCTCTCCCTACATGTTCTTTCTTCATTGACTTTATCTGCCTCCAAAAAAAACCTGGTTTGAAGAATTTCTTCCTCTCTTTATGCAAAAGCTTTCTGAATATCATGGTAGAAGTGTCCCAAATCCACTGAGTAAAGTACCCCAAAATTGTTTTCTACAATACTACTTGTTATTAAAACAGTACTTTATAGTACTTTGAAATTTATGGTTGATAAGAAAAAAAGTGCTTCTTGTTTAAGGTCTATTATCCCATTTGAAGCACTAAATAAACATCATTCTCATAATACATGATAAAAAATGCACTGTGTCTTATTATATGTGTAGTAGGAATTATAGATTAATCCTTCAAGATTTTGAGTTGCAGATGAAAATCTTTAAAACTTCTCAATTTTGATTATATTCACGCGTAGAATTTCACCCACTAACATGCAATCATAAAGTAGGACAGGTGAATAGAAATAACACAGAAATAATGATGCCCAAGTCAGTGAGTTACTGAAGTGAAGCAGAGGTAGTCAAGACTTAAGAGAAAAAAAGATTCTATCTGTTCTTGCACTTCTGCAATATTCTCTTGGATATTTTAAATTATATGACAGATATACTCTGATCCTGAAAAACTAAGGGATAGTCTCTGGAAAGTAAAGGGAAACCTGAAGAAAGAGCATCAAAAATGACGTTACACAGACTTGGTTTCGTTCCTTGCTAGAGGAAAAAGCCCCCATCAAAGAGCTTTCAAAGCATCCATAAAAACATATGCTTCCCTGGGGCTACAAAAGGCAAGTTCTGTTTTACCTCTCCCTTTACATCAGTTTTCTATTTTTTTTTTTTTTTTTTTTCCTCTCCAAGCTCAGTCTTCTGGTTGGCTAATGTAACAGTCTTTCCTTTATGCTTTACTTTACAATTTCCTTCTGCGACTTCACAAGCTTACCAACCACTAGAGCTTTCCTGAGTCAACCAGTCCTGCTGCCAGACATGAGATGGACTGAATGTTCCTTTATCACAACTGTCTGTCATCTTTACACTATAACACCCCTTACTTCACTTCCATACCTTCCTATGAGTAAAATTATCCATGAAAATACCTTATAATTCCCATTAGGGCCTAAACTATGACTGTATTGAGATAAATCTTGTTTCCCTCACCTATCTGTCATTCCCATGTCCTCTGTAAACACATGCTAATAATGCCATACAGGTCTTCTATTTTCAAATCTTGTTTCTGTTTTTCTGCATTTGGCTGCTTTCATAAGAATTTCTCCTGTTCTGCATGCTAGACTCACCTGCCTCCTCTTCTGCTGGGAGTAAAACAGCCTAACCAATTGCTAGGAGCAAATTTATCATCACGTGCAACACTTCCTGAAGACAGTAACCATCTTGGTAATGGTTGCAGTTTCTAGTCTACAGAATATGATTGTTTTAGCAAAGAATATTTATGGAGAAAGTGCCTCAACCTTCTTGGCAATGAACAGATTTAAAAAAAAAAAATAAGCAAAATTAAAACTGCAGGAGTTAAAATGACACAACGCAGCTGAAAATAGTGTTTCAAGATTATCTTGGACTTCTTTGGGGCTTCCCAGATTGCTGTAGCACTCAGGAACTTTGCCTGAGATCAGCTCTTTGGTCACTTCTCATCTTGCAGCAATGGTAAATACAAGGTCTCCAGCACATCCACACTTCCTCAATCAGCACAGGATGGCATCTTTGTGTTATTTAAATGCTTGAGTGTAGAGGAAAGAACACGTTCACTGCCATGCCTTCAACTACTGCCTACAGCAAAAGGAACAGTGGAGGTGCATGCATGCATGAGGATGCCTAGCAGCAGCCAGTACTTACACAGAAAGCCTCCAAGAGAACCAAGGGTGGTGCAGGAAGCCGTGGCCTTGAGGTGAGATTGCAGTTGTCCTGCTTCTCTCCATGCCAACAGTAACTTAAAGACTCAGCACCAACTCAGACAGTGGTAAGCTATTACACGTGCTACTATCAAATGCCATAAAATGAAATGAAGTCTGAACAGCTTGAGGTCAATGAAGATGGCAAGGTAAGCGTTGCAAGAAAAGAAGACAGAAATCAGGGTGCTGTAATTAAGACAGTCTGCTGATGAACAGATGTCTTGCATGACTTGGGAGGTGTCACTAGATTTCTGAAACAAAGACAGTGCTGTTCAAGTTAATTGTTATTCTACATGATGGGACTTCTTGTGTAGTAGGAAGTTGTTTAATGGGACTACCAGCAAAAGGTCTTCTTTCCTGTAGCCCTGCCCTTCATTATCAGACCCTTTGCTCATTGCTTACTTAGAGTGTATGTTCTTTTGAGCAGAATTCTTTCTTTAGGATGTTGTGACATCTACTGCAATGAGCCTCCAAAGTGCTTCTGATAATTCCAGTAAACATCCTTGATTTCACCACTAATTTGCTTATTCTTTCTACTCTGCACTTTTGCCCTAATATCATTCATATTCTTCAATACTTATATATTTTCCAAATGCTGTAGTATATTTCTGAAACTGCTACAAACTTTTAAAGGATGGATGTATATAGTGGCAATGACTAAAAATATTATTGCAAGTGAAAAGGTTTTGTTTGCTTTGAAGGGAAAGGGTTGTAGATAATTCATCATTATTAAAAAAAGTACATCTTAGGAGGCACATGGAGATATTCTTCTGCTGCCGTTTTAAACCTAAGAAGAAAAGAGAGAGGGAAAGACACAAAAAAGGGGGAAAGGAGAAGAAGACAATAACAAAGAGAAAGAGAAAGTTAAGTGAAATAAATACCATGAAGGTGACTGAAAGTGGAAGGAAAATAGGTGACTCTCCAAACATCACTTCTAAATGCAATATAAACTTCACTTGTATTTTGCTAGGCCACTTTCTCTTGGTTTCTTTTTTAAATAAATCAAGCTTTTCTTATTTTGAAATATATGTTCTCATAACTTAATATTCCAGCCTCAGTTCTGCATGATGATGACTTTAATTGCCTTCCCAGATCCTCTTGAAGCTTGTCAGAAGATATGAGGAAACAGTATCAATCCCTTTATTAAGGTCATTTAACAATCCTCATGACATTCATTTCCCCAGCTGTTTTCTTAATAACCTTAATACTTTTATAATTTGCAATAGTACTTTGAAATTTATCCAAGAGTTAGGAGCCATCAAGGAGATGTCCTCAAGCCAACCTGTTTGTACTTGGCAAAATTATAAGATTTAGAAAATCATTATTTGCACTCTTTGCTGTAAGAGTTTGCCAGAAGCATGCTGCTAAAACCTTTCAAGTAAGGTCCATAATTTTCTACTTGCTTGATTTGATTAAATTTTGTTTGTCAAAATACTTATTGATGGACGAATCCCCCAAAACTACATAAATTAGAAACAGAACCATCTTTCTAATATAATAGCAGTGTCTCATACCATCCAGTGATGCTCTAAGAGTTGTATGGAAACTGGAATTACCATTTCAGAAAAAAAAGGAAAGTATTTTTGAAAAAAAATATCAGATTTCTCATTATGTGGAAATACCATAGATTTTTTCAGGAAAACTCATGCTATCTTTCAATTATCAAATATTTTCAGCCTCCCAGAGCTCTCTGGAGTACCCTCACCATGAGCAAACACTGAAAAAGTGAACAAAAGTCCAAAAGTTTGGACAGCTGACATAATCAGAATTTAGCCCAAACTGAGCCTCGCAATCTCAGTATTTCCCATGGAAACAATGTCATACTGGGAAATTTCAAATTTACTTGGGTTATTCTCTTTTCAGAGAGCTCAGCCATACTGTAAACCAAAGAAGAGACTAGAAGTCATGTTTCCTTCAGACAATAAATCAACATCAGAGGTAACTCATATTCATATATGTTATAATTTTCAAAGCAATTGTCAAGAATAAATTAGCTCAGTCTGGGCACCAAGAAAAGGCTGCACACCTTGACAAGTACCACCCAAAACTTTATAAAACAAATTATTTATCATCAAAACTGAAGGCAGACCCTGAAGCTTACCCACAAAGTTTCTTATCTTTTTCTTTTGTCTTCCTGCTGATTATTCCTCTTTCCAGCTATGGTCTTTCAATTTCTATTTAATGAAGTAAGGAGCCTACAGGCTTAAATATAAGTTTAATTAAAGACAAGCTATGCTGAGGCCACCCCCTGTCATTTAACCTGTGAGCTAAAACTCACCCTTTATGTTCAGCCATTCACTTCAGGACTTTTCCAGGTTTAATATTTGGGTTCTTCCCTGTCCAGTCCCTCTCTCCCCATTTTATGATGCATATTTTGCATAACCAGATCTTTGTATCTGGACTTTGGTAGTGTAGAAGAGTGAACTAAATAGCCTCCAGAGATCTTTCCAGCTTATAATATATAATCATTTATTTTCTTAACATTATCTATTTAATAGAGAAAAATACAATCACTTTAGTTGGAAAAGATCTTTAAAATCACCAAGTCCAACCATTAACCCTGCTCTACCAGGCTCTACCCAAATCCTCCTTTAAGCCATATCCCCAAGCACCACATCTACACAGCTAAATGATGTTAAAAAGATTGAACATGATGATGTCAAAAAAGATGGCTTGAAATCATAAAAGCAGAATTATCCAATTATTGAAAATCAAAGATATTTGGATTATTTTGTTTAGTATACTTTCTTCATGTTTAACCAGGCAGCTTGCAGGGGAAGAAAATGAAATTCAATTGTAGACACTGTAAAACAGAGAGAGAGCTGAAATGACTGCCATTTACCTACTAAATCCACTTAACATACAAAAGACAGACATTATCATCATCTTAGGTCAAAGACATGGCGTGTAAAATATGATATTAAGAAGTGAAAATGGGACATTATAGTTTTGCATTGATTTATCTTAGGAAGTAGCTATACCAATTTAATAGCTGCATCCCTTCTGTTAGGAAAACAATTAAAAATACAACAGAACCCAACAAAACCCCAACAGTCCCTTCCCATACAGCACATACATGGAGAAGAGAGGGAGGATTTATAAAATCCAGATCAGTGGAGGGAGGTTTTACATAGCAAGTGTAAAATGTTACAAATTATTAGTCATTTCTTTCTCCTCTAGTGCACAATTTTCCAGCATTGTATTTTTTCTCACTTTCTCTTTTCTTTTTTCTTTTTCTCTTTTCTTTTCTTTTCTTTTCTTTTCTTTTCTTTTCTTTTCTTTTCTTTTCTTTTCTTTTCTCCCATGTAATAAAACAAAAATATCTTCTGGCATTTTCCAGAGACAACAGATGCAATATTTACACTGTTTTCTGATGATACTGAAAAGTACCTTGAGCAGTAAATATCCAGTTTTGCTGCCAACCACTCTGATTTTTTTTAATATGTATATATAGATATAAAGTGCAAATATATATAAGCTATAAAAACAGACCTTGAAATGTTAATTTTTTTGCTGTTATAAAATGCAGATACTTAAGAAAAAAAAGACGTAAAATATTGAAGTATCTTAATTTTTGCCATGGTGTCACCATCTGTGTCTATCTATGGACTAGAAATGTTCTCATCTAGTCCATCAGTCCATTTGGTCTGGGCTGAAGGTTTCCACAGGCTGCCACCCCACTCTGACTGACTGTGTAAAATGAAACACAACTACACGTTGCAGATGATGCTCTTCAGATGCATCCCCAACCTAGTTCTCACTATAAGATAGGTAAGTTGTGAAATCTAACCCATGAGCTTCATTAGCCTGTAAAACCTTTTAATTTTGCTAGCAACTAAAGAACTTATTTTCATTCTTTTCCCCCCTAAACTGTAGCAATTGAGCTTTTAAAGCTATTGAATGTTTAATGAGTTTGAATTCCTCAGTCCCTAAGAATGCACAAAGGGCTGGACAACCCTTGTGATTTGGGAATATGAAAAATCCTCATGGATAAGAATTTTTCCATAAGATAAAGGACACTATAACTTCATAGCAAAGCTTGGTTAGGGGACACACGAGGAGAATACACAGGCATGCTGTGAGAGGATTTAACACTAAATTTTGTAAGAAGGGTTAAGAGTCTCTATTAATCACAGTAAAGATTCTTATGTTGTATAAACTGGAAGGTTTTTTTTTTTGGAAAAAATGAACAAAATCAAGTAAAAGCATGATGATTTCTATATTAACTATCAAAACATTGAATAAATGCTATAAGGAGTGTAACAAATGGTAACCATTATGATTACAAATTTATTTTTTTTTCTGTTTTAAAAGTGCTTTTTTAAAAAAAAGCTTCTTTAAAAGTGTTCATTTTTAATACCAAAATGTCTTTGTACAATAATTTCTAGGAAATCCTGTTTATTGTAGTATTTGTCCTTTAGTAGCAGAGTATCAGAAGAAAAAAAATAAGTGATATACTTAAGTACAAGAGGTATTTCTTTAAAGAGAAGATGAAGAAAAAATCTACAGCTATTCCACAAAGCACCTTTAGTTGTGATGAAGTACCAGTATCTCTTTCACTAATTAAAAAAAAAAAAAGTGTATAACTTTCTCCTAGGATCAGCAACAGGCCAAGTATTCTTGGCAAGGGGAGGGGATGCTAAAAGCTGATTCTTCCTTTCCCTGAGAAAAAGCACGAAATGGTAATTCTGAAAAGCATCCATTTGACTGTGACCCTGGGATTGAGAAAGCCATTTAGAGTTTATTACACTTTTTAAACAGCTATAGATTTTAGACGTGGTTCAATCTAGAAGTATGAGTGGTAATGGAAACCCAATTTGGGTTGAGAAGTTATTGGAAGTAGAATATTCCAATGGCCAAGGCATTAGACATGGTAAAATAACTTGGGATATTACTGAAGGCTTCTGTGACTTTGAGTAAAATAACAGACAGTACTTAGTTTCCCTATGTGCAAAATTCAGTAGTGATCCTTCTTATCCTTTGTCATCTATTTTGACATCTCTGGATAATAGGCATAAAGACAGATAAGTAATATTAAATTCTTTATTTGTGATGAATGCAATTATCTTCATCCACATAACTTTCTAGGACTTTTTCTTTTTAAATCTGAGTAGTTAGTTATAGGAAGTTTCAAAATCCAACTTTTTATTATGCTAAGCGATATTATTTTAGAAAAAGAAAGAATAAAACATCATTACACTTGACAGTTCCAAGGGATAATTCATCCCATCACAAATAGGTGTCTTAAATAGTCTGATTTTTCCCCCCACTGTGTAGCTCTCCATTGAACACAGAAGGATGATTATCTTACATTAGATGCCTTTTCCACAGCAAGAACCCCACAAACCCAGAAAATCAGGATTTGGGGTGTAAACTCACAGCTTTTGCATGCTAGACTACAAAAAGTGCACAGTGTTTACAGCATGCAATTTTAAAGCTAAATACATTAAAAAATAGAAGTATCAATCTTTACTTTTCCAATGTCATAAATGTGATGATATGGGGAGTTGAATTTTATTGTTGGTGTCTTACAAAATTCTATTTTTAATTGGAAGGGGATAAAGCATGCTAGAAATTATGACATAGGGTCTTGATCAGTGTATTTTAAGAGTTTATTGCCAATATTTTATTTCATCTATGGATATTCCTATCTCTTGGTTGTCCAGAGGAGCTATTGATGACTGAGCCACTGCTCAAGGGACTTCTGTGGAATTGGTGTGCCAGTTTGTTTCTTCTCAGGGGAACAGAAGTGAGCTTGATATAATTATTAGTGTGTGAATCTTAAACTGTCTTCAAAAATTCTGTTGCTTTATGTTTTTTTACTAAGTTAAAAAAAAGAAAAAAAACAAAAAGCACAAAATCGTCATGTTCCATTTTTCACTTTTTATGTAGCACCATAACTTCTCTTTAACCCTTTAAAATCCTAAAGAATCCATCTGGATACAGGTAGGTAGTTGGCCACCTCACTATTGAGTATCAACTCACTTCAGAAAAAGAAAATAACACAAAGTGTTCTAGAGAATGAACTATCTGAGTATAAAACCTGCATACTAATACATGCATAAAAATTCCTGTATAAATAAACCATACTTTTCCTCTCGTTTACAAATATACATAATTGTTCATGCTCAGAGTTGTCTTCCCTTTTCAGCTGGAAAGCTGATATAAATACTTCTCTCTATACAGTTCAGCTACTCAAAATAACAGATATTTTAATATTGCTAATCTGGCTAAAGCCATTATTTGTTCTACAGCAATAGCATATGTTGTTTTCTTCTCTACAATATTTTGAACTGTTATAGAGACATCTCTGCACTAAAACTAATGGATTTTAAATGAAGTCAACATTTATATTCTGATCACATTTTGTATCATATACCAGAAAGGATGCATTCTGCTGATTACAAAGGGCTACAGGAAACAATACTGATTATTTTGAATTTAAATGGCTAAGCTGAAGCTATTTTAGTCTGAAAGGATCCTATTGATGCCTTTATTTGATAGGTGCATTCAAGTCTCTGGTACCAGGACTGAGTAAGTGACAACTCAAGGTATAAGTGCAGCAGGACTGGATGTTTGACCTTCCCAGCTAGAGGGGACACAACTCCTCGTGGCTCCTGCTGCTCCACAGAAGCTGTGCTGCTGATGGGGTTAAAATAATTGCTGCTAGAGTTGAAAACTTGTGCGTGGACCAATACCACGGTGTGATGGTCCTGAATTCCTGGTCCCTTCCCTGGGCACCTTTGCAGAGCAGCCAGGAAAGCTCTGGAAACATCATTCTCCTGGTTTTGATTACAACAGTGCCAAGACAGTACAGTAAATAGCCACATCTCAGAGCCAAGGGCTACTGTGTCCAGCTCTGGATTCCTCAGCACAAGAAGGGAGTTGAGGTTGTTCAGAGAAGGCTCCAGGGAGACCTTATTGCAGCCCTCCAGTACTTCCAGGGGGGCCTGTCAGAAAGATGGGGACAGACTTTTTACCAGGGTCTGTTATGACAGAACAGGGGCTGATGCTTTTAAACTAAAAGAGGAGAGATCTAGATTAGATAGAAGGAAGAGCTTTTACACTGAGGATGGTGAAACACTGGCCCAGGTTGCCCAGGGAGGTTGTTGATGCCCCACCCCTGGAACCAGCCCAGGTGAGATTGGGGTGGTCTCTGAGCATCCTGCTCTGGTTGAAGCTGTCCCTGCTGATCACTGCAGGGGTGTTGGACTAGGTGACTTTTAAAGGTCCTTCACAACCCAAACCATTCTGTGATTCTACGATAATTCAGTCTCATAGGTACTGACCTTATGCACTGGGGATTAATATGTTGTAAGGGGACACAGGCATACACAAGGAGGGCTAAATGATGAAATCATGTCTTATATGTATTATATATCACAAACCAATATTGCAGAGATCTCTTCATGTATATGTAATGGAATGATACGTAATATCACATGGAGAAACATTTTTTGCATACTATTTCAGGTGTGGCCTAACAAGTGCAATAAGCATCCCTTACTCTCCTGGATGTTCTCCTGCTGATGCAGCCCAGGACACAGTTTTAGCTTTTTGGCTGCATGGGCAGCACTGCTGACTCATGTTGCATCTTTTCCTAAGCCTGCCTGCACTTAATGTACAGGCAAACAATACTGCTGCTGTCACCACTTTCCAAACAGAGGAAATTTATGAGCCCTTGTTCATCATCATCAACATTACCAGAAAGGTATCTACACATTTCTGAGAGACTGGGAAGTTTTCTCATAAGGTAGATGTAGCTGCACTACTCATTGTATTTGGCTGTATTACCTCAAAACACATAAGAAAGACAATTGCCAAGGGAAAACAGTCCAAGTTCCTACATCAGAATCCTTCTGTGGACTAGCACAATAAACAGTAACTGGCACAACTCCATTTTAAGATCAGACAGAGGTTTGGACATTGCTTGCCCTGGCAAACATTATCTGTCCATTAGATAGTTTGAGCATAAAAAAAAGCTGAATCACGGTACTAGCAAACAGTCAGTGCTACTAAAAAGTCAGAACTTTGTACTTTCATAGGGTTTTAAAAAATATTTTAATCACTTGGTGCTCCACATTATCTGCATTTGGCCAATTATCTCTACTTGCTTGCAACTCTGCTTATTTTCTTATTTCTAATATGCTGCTGGATATCTTCAACAGGTAAAAGGCTATATATCCAGGTAAATGAAAACATTAAACCCCAGAAATACTAAACTTATCAAAAGAAAACTATTTAAAATTATGTTTTAGACATAAATGTGTCTTGGATATTTCCATGGCCTTTTTTTTCCCCCCTACAGACTACACTTTGACAATTCTTTTACATAAGTATAAAAGAGGATTTGAGATTTTCCACTTCAGAAATTGTAATGTCTTCTATTGCTTCTGGGTTTTTCTCCACCACAAAAGATTTGTAGTCTTCTACATTGCTGAAGGTCATGGATGGTTTTATCATCCAGCCAAGCAAATAACCAGAATTTGGCCAGGCAGCAGAAAATCATTTTTCAAGTTCTGCAGCTGCCTGCCACAGAGAGATGACTGGGCCTGGAGACTTCATTTTAATAAGTCTCTCTTCTCCCTCAAGCTCATCTTCTCTTGATTCAAAAAGGGTCAAAAATTGCCCTTCTCCATGAATGTAGATTGTTTAGAAATTTTAATAATTCTTCACCTGAAGGTTGGATGAACTGCCTCAAATCTTCTCAGATGTCAACCAGATACTTCGTACTTAGTTCAGATTAAAACACTCCAATCATATTAACTTCACTTTTTAAGTTATTCTTGCTCCATGAGAGAAATATTCTCTCACCCAACAAAAGATACCTGTGCCTTCAAAGAAATATTTGTGTGACAGTGAAAGTCAGTAATAAATATAACACTTAATATTGAAATATACATCTGGTCTACAAAATCACCTCCCTCAGTTCATTTCAGTCATGTGAGCCTTAATACACATGCTTTACTTTGCAATTAATAATGTTTACAACTTCCCACTGAGACTGGCAAAGAGTCCACAGTGACTATGGACTGGACTTCTGCCAGGTGCAATGATCCTCTACCAAGATAACACTTTTCTAGGTCAAAATAAAACAAAATAATGTGTAATTCAGCCCTGTGCCCATGCTAAGCAACTGAAACATCTCAAACTGTTATCAGCTTTTCCCCACCATCCAACAAGGTTTGGCTTTTAATTTTCAGCTACAGTTGTAATTGAATCAAGACAAGTATCTTAAAGCAATAACAACAAATTCTATCTAATTAAACTCAAATAGAATTAATTTTCCAGTGAGTTATACAGTCTGAAACTCATAGATAGGTATTAGCTCAGGAACTTGGAAGTTATTTTTCCTTTGTAAAACCTGTAACCAACTTTCTCCCTTCCTGCTGGGCAAGAATCCATCACTCTACTGGAAGCTCTAGCTAGAAGAAAGCAGCGTAGTGAGCAGCACTGATTTCTCAGCCATGCAGGCTGCAGAGAGAACAGCAAATCTGTCCTTCACTCCTTTGACAAAGGTAAAACTCCTCACTGCAGGAGATGACTTTTTATTGCTCAGCTGGAAACTACAGGGGGAAAAAAAATAACCACAGAAAATAACACTAAAGTCTATGTTCAATAAAAATATAGAGAAGGTTAGAGAATATATAAAGATATAGATATACTGAGACAAAAATAAAGCTAGAGATATAGGGAGATGAGGAAGCAGATCTGCAGAAGAGTGTCAAGAAAATTAAACATTAATAATGCAATGCCTATCTTACAGACAAAAGTATTTTTACCCTGAAAAGGATTAGAGGAAGGATAAATAGTTCAGAGCAGCTGTTTGACAGATCACTAAATATACCTAGAAGAAAAAACTCCACTTCAGAGGCAGTGAGATAGAAGAAGCAGAAGCTGATAAGCATGACAGCAAGAAAATTTAGAGATTCCAACAACTGGATCTTTAAAAAATTATTTATATTCCACATTTTACTGCATAAGTATAATTTGCACTAAAAAAAAAATAATGTAATCATTAGGACATTTGTTGCAAAATTCTCAAATGCAACAGAGTTAAAAAGAACTATAATTTTGGAAACAAACAAAAACAAACAAACAAACCAACCCAAACCCACCTGATTTTCCACAAGGTTTTAGAAATGCTAAAAGTAAAATAAACTGGTTGCAAAAAAATACGCCTACGCCATGCATTACACAATAAAGAAAATCTAATTTGCCACTTGGAGAAAAAAAGAATCTGAATCTCAGAGGACAAACCACAGCTATCAGAATGAAGTATTGACATCACCCAACAGCCACTTCGCCTTCCCTACCATCACTTTGATTTTTTTATTGTTTTAAACATCTTACTGAAAAATGAAAATCAGTGGATGGCTCCAGCTGACGTTAGGAGTAAGCTGAGCGGGGAACCTGCTGGATCTGCACTTCTCACTGTCCTTTGGGCTGGACCATACCAACCTTTCTACCTACATCCAGGATCCCTAATGGCATAGATTTGCATCAGACAAGACTGCTGTTCTTCCCCTTTCTTTTTGGCACACAAGCCCACCCTTCCTACCAACCCCAAGACCAGAATCCAGACTGACTTCACTAAGTATTTTATCCTACCTGGCTAAGCACTTGTCTTATGCTGGCAGTTTAGCCACTGGTGATGGAGTGAAAGACAAGACTCATGTTTCAGTTTTTCCGAGAAGTTGTTGAAATTATGATGATGCTTCTCCCCAAACCACAGTCTTTCATCATTCAACATAATAAAATCTCATTCAAAAAGAGCTTATTTTTGTTTTTTTTCTTAACCCAGACTCTGAAACAAAGTCCTCCTGCAGTTAACTCTATTTTAAATTATCTTCCTAATGTATCATAGGATTCCTCTACGTGAGAACACTGTTTCAATCTAACCATTCATAATTTGATTTAGTTGAAGGCAACCTTGCTTTATTTCAATTTATCTCGTTACAGTTTAAGTTGATAGGGAATTGACTGAAGTTCTGGCTCAGCAGCACAGGAGCCAGCAGCTGCAGGAATTTAAGGTGTTCCTGCTCTCCAGCTGCTCACACTGGATATTTCCCACTCCGCCAGATATTTCTATCCTTAGAAATCTGGCAAAAGTGAGTCCATGCTCAAGCCCTGGCCACCAAAGCTGGCATTCATGCAGATTGCTGTAAAAGTTTCTTCACATGTCTTCTCTGTTGCATCTACTAAAGGAGTAATAACCTTCAGAGAAGGGAGAAAATTGACAGTGGACCCTGCCACATTTGGAGATGACTTTCTGCTGCTTACCTCTTGCTGAATGGCACCATTTAACACCCCATGCAGGGGACCTTATTGAATCTGTCCTTCTGCTGACATAAGTACCCTACACTGCTAAGCCTCCAAAAGTTTTCAAATATTCTGCATAACTAACAGATTTATCAGACTGCACAGGTCTGCTTGAATTTCTTGCTCTCATGGAAATTAGATGTCTTGTATCTGCCATATTCATTTCAGCCCTTTTCAACAGCAGAATTGTTAATTCATCAAAACACTAGTAAGAGATTAAATTCTTGATTCCAAAAATGGAAACAAAGTTACTGAAGATAAACATTTAACGTAATATCTCCTGAATTTCTTTACTGAGAGAGTGGTGAGGCACTGGAACAGGCTGCCCAGGGAGGTGGTGGAGTCATCACCCCTGGAGGGGTTCATAAAATGAGTAGATATTGCACTTGAGGCTATTTTCTAGTGGTTAGGAAAATGTTAGGAGGAAGGTTGGACTTGTTGATCCTAGAGCTCCTTTCCAACCATGGTGATTCTATGATCCTATAAACAATCTCCTTTTCAAGATGTCAAACAGGATTTCTTTGTGAACTCTCCTGAGAGGGGAAGGCAAGGGGACGGAGCAGCACTCCATCCTCAGCAGCTACCTTTCAAAACTGACCTTTGAAGCAGTGGAAATGTCCTATGTACTTGACAATTCATGCCCAGGACTACTTTGTTTTTAGAAGTATTGTGTAGCTCTGTCCTTCCATGTTTCCTCACTCAAGACCAGAGCCCAGAAACACCTTGGCAGAGGGTTTAGTGGTGGACTCAGCAGTGCTGGGTTTCATGGTTGGACTTAATGACCTTAAAGGTCTTTTCCAACCTAAATGATTCTAGGATTATTTTTAGAACAGTCTGCCTGCTCTCCACAACATTTTCATGTTTGGTGTTTTTCTAAAACAAATGTGTATCTTTCCCAAGTTACCATTTTGCTGTCAGATCTCCCAAAAGACTACTCATGACATGGTTCAGGTGACAGCTTACGTGTGCCAAGTATTTTCTGCCAGATCATCCTCCCACCAACATTTGAGGGCTCATGATGTCATAGTAACTACCTAAACTTCCAGACAGCCAGATCTGCCTTAGAGCCCATCTGTCACAACCCCATCTAAAATTATATTAGTGACTCTTCAGAGGAAACAAGACTGAATGTCAGAGGCTGTAAGATTTCACAATTTCAGGTTTTTTAATAGATACATTGACTGCCTGGGCAAAGTCATAGGGAAGGTGGAACAGCAGATCTAAATTGCCTAAAGATTTTTATACTGCTTCTAGCAATAGGTGACTCTTGTGAAATGCAACTAATCACCACGGTTAAACGTGCTGTTAACCACAACCTACCGAAACCTCCTGACACCAGAGTAGACTTCAGGTTTTATTCATTTCTTTTTCCATGTATTTACCTTTTCCCTTAGAACTGAAGGGTTATTTCATATATTTCAAAGCACCTCCAAGAAATTATAGGCAGGTAACTGCACTGGGGCTCCAGCATCACTCCACACTGTAGTCTTGAAAACATTTCCTCTCTGAGGGCTTTACAGGGCTTTACTTTTTTTTTTTTTTTTTCTTTAGGTTTTACAGAATTATTTATTGCCTGGAGTTTATTTTCTTAACTGATTAGCTGACAAATCTATATTGTGCAGAAAAAAAAAAACCCAAAAAAAACAACTCCTTCTGCTTTCACCTTTTTGTTTATGTAACAAAAGTTATTAAACTTTAACAAAGGTGTTTATTACTGTAATTCTTCCCTTAAAAGCAAAAAAAGCTACACCAGAAATCCTTTGAAAGAATGTCAGCCTCTAACATTTTCTTTTCTGGCCCTAAAGACTTGTTTATGGTAGATGCAAAGTGTTGATTTTTTTTTTTTTCCTAATAATTAAAAATAAACAAACTCATTTCTTTTTTAAAAGACAGATATTAAGACGGTAGTTTTTTTGTGAGGCTAAGGGGAAGGAAGGTTTAACTTACGATTCCCCACTCCAGGAATAAATAGTGCTATCCCAAGGACTTCTTCCAGCTTCTCTCTCATTGCATGGTTTATCAACTGACATCAAATAAATCGAGTTATCTCTGTCCAATACCTTTCTGCTGACTACAGTAGCCTCAGCGTCACAGGAGTCTTTGTTTTTCTTGCTTTTCTCCACCATCTTGACAAGAAAGACTTTGCCTGAGGTACTAGTCAAATTATCTAAGAGAAAGTTCTTCACTCTGCTGGTTACAGCACCTCAACGTAAGGTAAAATACCACACGCTGTGTGTCTGCATTGAATAAAAGCCCAGCACAACACCATCTGTGCTCGTGAGGAACAAAGATGGAACGTGTAGACAGCAAAATACAGGAGGATACAAAGGTACAGTTGTTTTGGCTTGGGCACATAAATCCTGTTCCTTAAACCGACTGACTCCCACTCAGCAAAGATCCCTTTGGTAAGGTGCATCTGCAGAAACCTAAATTGCATAGATAGGAGCTTTGATAAGAAAAAAGCCAACCCAATCTTTGAAATGCAAGAGGAACCAGGGTTATTCTTGCATTCAATCACAGGGGCACTCTTTGTATGGTAATGTGCAAATTATTTGATAATACAGGTAAAAATGATAAAACGCTAAAATATTATACAGCTCATCTGTCTGAGTACATATTAAATGTACAAAAGCATGAATCATGCTGAAAACTCAGGCTTCCAAACAATCTTTAGAGCTTATCCCATCCATTCCTACTGTAATGTCAAAACTCCCTACAGAAATGCTAAGAACAATTGGAGTTTAATATCACAAAGAGGTGAAGAAATCAACTGATTTCTTCGACACACCCATGGCTACAGATTCAGCCTTCAAGAACACCATTCCACCCTTCCTCCAGCCCATGGACTCCATTTTCTGGTGCTTGACTCCACTTATTGCAGGCAGAACTGAACATGGATTGCCAGCACTCACAAAGAGGGAGGCTGCCCACGTCTTTCTACTGCAACGTGCTAAATGGACTCTTAGGTAAAATGAAAATGGAAACTGTTTATGAAGAACACGGCAGCATACCACTGAGAAAAGCAAGTTCTGTTAAGCTTTATATAAAACAGAAGAGTGAACTGAAAATTTAACATGAAAGGCAATTTACTGAGAGAACTGATACAATTTCATGAGTGGCTAGAGGGAGGAAACAGGCTGGTTAGTGGATTAAAACGCTGACAAATGTTCCTTAGGAATCTGAAGATGGACAGCACTAGATAAATGCTTAATACTGTTCAAAGGAGTAAATTATTTCCAAACCAGTAAATACAACAGAAGGTATTAGGTAAGATACATGTATTTATCTTAAAAACACTTCAAGAATTTCCACAATAACTTTTCTCTACAGCTCAGAGGTACTTAGATATTGGAGACCAAATCTCATCCCAGTTCCCTGGAATAGTATTACGTCCTTAAGCCCTTACCAGCCACCACTGAGTTTCATTGCACCACATCCAGGTCTGCAACTGGACGTAGAGAAGAGGAGAAAAGGAACAAAAAGGAGGAGGATGGTTTCTTTAGTATCTCCCCACAACTCCTCCTCCCACCTGCACTCCTGAACAGTTTCCCCAGAACAGTGAAAACTTATTCCATGCCACAGAGTTAAGGAATGTTTTCTTCCCTTTATCAAAGGCGGAATAGTATGATCTGCAAAGTATTTAATTATGGCATTTAAAATATAGTTTTCCTGCATGCAGAGAGAAGACAAATTAGACATCAATAATTTTTGAACCATGATTTTGAGGAGGGAAAAAAAATAAAATGCATTTGAAATGAGAAATTGTGATTGAGAGGGGGAAAATAAACTCTACAAATCATCTCTCCTAATGTTTTGGTGCAGCATTTCAGCCATCTGCAAACCACCTTATAGCCTCCCACTAATCTGACTTTCTAACATTCTGCAGGTTGACATCTACTGGCACCAGCCTTAAAAAAAAAAATGCTTCAATCAAGATCTGTATAATCCTCATCACTAAAACGTCTTTGTTCTGCTTTATGATCAAACATTTCTGAAAACACAGCCGCCAGTCCAAAGCAAGCACTCAGGATGCTCACAGGTGAGTTAAGGCACAATAAAAAGCAGAGTAATCTAGCAAATCTCCTTGGAGAATGGGCTGTTTATCACCACGCCTGCAGACTCTCACGCTACCACCTCACTGGCAACCATTTCCAGCAGATCATATACAAAGACATGAATGTAATTTGAAAAGTTTAGAGATGCACTGAAAAAGCAATCAACAGCCTCCATAGGAAATTTCAGGATAAAGTAAAATGATTTGATAAACATGAATCATTGTTAAGTCCTTCAATGGAACAAAAGGGGGAAATGAAGAAGCAATGACCTTTCGTGCCCATCCTTCAAGTAGCAGTTTTTAGAAACTTTTCTATTGACCATAAAATTAGCTAGAAGATAAATCTCACTATGGTGATTTGCTCTTTATAAGTCCAAAGTCAGTGTTCTGAGTTCTCACTGTATAATTACTTCAATATAGATAAAGCATGAGTCATCTGTTCTACTCTAACCTTTGCATTTAAATTTGAATTTTATTCCTGCTTATCTTTTTTCCTAAATTGATATTACTGTCTACTATGTTTATTAAAAACAACTTAAAGCCACAGTGCATGCCAAACTCTGCACTGAGGCACCATTTGTTGTGATATTTTAATTAACATGTCTCAGGGAGATTACAATTCTAATAATTCCTATTAACTATGTCAAAGTTTTCTTCTTCTTAAATGTCAGATTTTGTTTTCCATTTCACATTATGCCTTAATACCCAGGAAGCTTTCAGTAAATGCTCTGCAGATGCAGGTATGAACCTCAGAGGCAATGTCTGGTTTTCCTATTAACAGCACAACCATGGCTGATGAGGAAGTGTCACAGAATCACAGAATGTTAGGGGTTGGAAGGGACCTCTGGAGACCATCAAGTCCAACCCCACTGCCAGAGCAGGACCAATGTCCTCAGCAAGTTCCCAAATTTGCCCTCTCTGGATCTCTTCCTCCTCTCCCATTATTAGTGAGACAAAACTTCCATGATGCCCAAGTCAGAAAAAAAATATAGTTGGGACATAAAACATTGAATGGTAACTACAGCACCTTCTGAAGCACCACCCCCTGCTTCTGTCATTAGTAACCTTGTCCTAGAGCAGGTCTGCACTGAAAGTGATATTAAAGAGAAAGTCCCCTACATCCAATGAGAGCAGATGTTAAGGTTAAATACTTGGTTATCTCTGTACATTTTTGCCCATGACTTACCACAATCCTTCTAATATACACTTGGGTAGTAAACTGTTTAAACATACTTAATTTGCTGCAGGATGAGCTGTTAATGAGCAGAGAAAACATTCAATTTATACTTTAACTGAATTGCTTAAAAGGCTTGGCCCCAGGTATGTAACAGTGGCTCTAGGCCAGGGAAAGAAGAAGAAAAAGCCCAGTGTCCCAGACTTCAGGTGGTTGTGGCCAGTTTTAAAGGTTCCCTTTAACCCCCTCCTTTTCTCTTCAGTGATTCAACCACGCTATCCATCATTTATATTTAGCCATTTTGGAACTGCATAGTAACACATTCTACTGCTCTGAACAAACAAAACCACAGCACTTAGTCAGCATTTTAAATGGGATTCCCATACTTCATTAAATCCTCTTTTCTTTTCCATGGGCAACGGAGATGAGCCGGTTGTGAGAAGCCCTGTGCAGCATGGAGAGCTCATCAGAGCTGTCAGGCTCCCCTGCAGGGAGCTGAATCTGGAGAAGGTTTTGCAAATCAGTAGCAGAGAAAGCAGACAAAGGCATGTCAGCCTCAAAGACTCCCACACACCACTCCGAGACAGTAGATGAATAACTTTTTTTTTCATGTCCCTTTTTTTTTTTTAATTAAAGGATGAGTGGTCCATTTCCCACCATCAAGACAGCTTCACAGTCTGGAAGATCATGAGTCTTCAAGCTCTGAGTTTTGAGACAGTGGGATGTACCGACATGTGCAACTTCACTACTGCTAATTAAATTCACCACTGCTGTCTACCTGTTCCTTTGGAAATCCAAACAAAATTAATTGACTCTAGATTGATTTTTTTCCTCAGCCTTAAAAAAAAAAAAA
>NW_008598015.1:0-2472 GCF_000691845.1 Merops nubicus
TCCAACCCCTATGATTCTATGATCTCATTTTTAAATCTCAATCTAGATAAAGCTTATGGCACTGTTCCACATTGACTTGTGTACAAATAAGGGAAGACCTTTAACTCTGTCCATGGATGCTCAGCTTGCATTGGCACAGCAACCTATCTTTTTTTGATTCATAGTCTAACAAATCATTTTGTTCTCCATATGTCAACCAGAAGAACTTAGTCTGTTCTTTTAGGGCTGTGTTGGTAAGTGGAAAGTCATAAAACTGAGAGTTATGTAAGTGAATTACCACTGTAAATGTACTGACTGAAGCTTAAATCAAAAAATGAATTTGCTTGCTTGCAAATGATACCGTTACACATTTTTTTCTGGGAAAATGTTCTGTTCTTATTGTGTCTTGGTAACTGTACTATTCACAATGTGCAGTCTGTTTTCATTAATTATAGATACCTAGTGTGCACGTTATATTTATTGTGGAACAGTATACTACACACAGATTTTGTATTCATACCAAAATAGACATGGCAATAATGTATTCTTCAGTATTTTGTGGTGACTTGTGTTGTTCTTGATTTTGTGGTCGAGGGAGGTGATTCTCCCCCTCTGCTCTGCTCTGGTGAGACCCCACCTGGAGTACTGCATCCATTTCTGGAGCCCCCATTACAAGAGGGACGTGGACCTGCTGGAGCGTGTCCAGAGAAGGGCCACCAGAATGATCCGAGGGCTGGAGCAGCTCTCCTACAAGGACAGACTGAGAGAGCTGGGGCTGTTCAGTCTGGAGAAGAGAAGGCTCCAAGGTGACCTTATTGTGGCCTTCCGGTATCTTAGGGGGGCCTACAAGAAAGCTGGGGAGGGACTTCTTAGGATATCGTGTAACGACAGGACTAGGGGGAACGGGGCAAAGCTGGAAGTGGGCAGATTCAGGCTGGATGTGAGGAAGAAGTTCTTCCCCATGAGAGTGGTGAGACCCTGGAATGGGTTGCCCAGGGAGGTGGTTGAGGCCCCATCCCTGGGGGGCTTTAAGGCCAGGCTGGATGAGGCTCTGGGCAGCCTGATCTAGTGGGAGGTGTCCGTGCTCATGGCAGAGGGGTTGGAACAGGGTGATCCTTGTGGTCCCTTCCAACCCTGACAGATTCTGATCTGTTTTAGCAGAGGACTTAGTAGTATTGGCTTAATGGTTGGACTTGATGATCTTGAAGGTCTCTTCCAACCTGAAGGATTCTATGATTCTATGATTTTACATCACTACAAATACTGCTGCTTCAGCCTAGAATTCATCCTTACAGAGAATATTTCTGTCCCCTCCCCTGTTCCTTTGAATAATACTTAAAGGACTCTATAATTATGCAGGGATACAAAACAGACATTAGAAGAGAAAATGAAGCAGGAGATGACACTGGTTCTTACCAAGGGCTGATTATGCTTCTGAGAGCTGAATCTTGGCAATAAAATACCTTAAGCCCTGAGAGGAGTTTTGTAACTTGTTGATTTATAATATTTGATATATTGAAAAGAAAGAATCCTGCTTAGCATAGTATATATCATGTAGATACTGTTTTGCAAATCAAATTATACTGTACATTAAGATCTGAGAATTGGGATATTTTGGCCAATACCAGTGCAAGTGCGTTGTTGTTGAATAGAAGAAAAAACAACAAAACAAGAGCAAGAGCAGGTGAAGAAAAAAACGTCTCTTTCCCCCAAAAGAAAACTATTTGAATACTCTTGCTGTTCATTATTATTGACGTGACTTCTACTAGCAGTGAAAATCACATCCTGCTCTGGTCCTAGAAGACCATATTTTTAATGGCCATCTGCCCTTCCAGATTCTTAAGTAGAAAGGGATTCATAGGTGATACATCCCACTAAAAAGGTTCTGGTCTCTGGGGCTCTTTTATACATAAGTAACCTCTTCATCTGGGTGATTAAGAGGTTTTGGTCAGTTAAATTGCTTTTGGCTTTTTTTGTCATGCTGAGTTAATTAGTTAATATTAGGAGAGAAAAAAATGAGACAGAAATTTAACAAGCAGTAAGTAAGTTAAAGACTTAACTGTAGTCTGCTGTGACTGGAGGATATTACAGAAATTATGAAGTAGAAGCACTTAGGGGTTTTACATTGAAAAATGTACTTTAAAATATTCAAGGAGCAAAATCAAAGGATATATGAGTCAATGATAGACCATATGGGTATCCATATGTCTGAGATACTGTCTTGGCCCTCGAGGAGATCCAGTAATTTGAGCTCAAGTACCAAGTATTTTTAAGTGACTGGTCAGTAATCAGAAAATTCAAGATACGTAAGTGTGTAAGAGAAAATAATACAGTAAACCTATATAATATTCTTATGCCTTGAAATAAGTTTTGCACTGAACATTCCATTCTATGCTCAGTAACCAGGCTTGGCTTATTTCTTTATTTTTATTATTGTATTGGCAGGATTAAAGAATAAATTTCCGCTTCTTTTTTACACACATTTTGAAAGAG
>NW_008598015.1:2503-57624 GCF_000691845.1 Merops nubicus
CAAATGTTCAAGTGAAAAACTGATGAAACATTTGATATGTGCTTAAGACACAAAATAGTTTCTTGCCACGTTCCTCTGTCATACAACTGAACATGTCCTGAGACTAATTTATTGACATTATTGAGACTTACCATAAAACCTTTGAGCAATACAATGCGTGGAAGTTTTGGGACACTGGAATTAAGGCCAGATGAAAGTGTCTTACTGCAAAAATTCAGAAAAAGACAAATTAATATTCTGCTAAAGATAACTGGAGGTGGATGGAGATAGTTGAAGGAACCCTTGCCTGCCTTAATTTTCTCTCCAGCCTGTGATGTGTGCTGCAACCTACAGCTGGAGCTGTTTGTAAGCAGGACTCTGTCTGACCAAATAGCATAAATATGTAAATAAAGTAGGTCTCATTTAATTTGGAGTAGAGTTAGGGAAGATGTTGCAGCTTCTTACTAAATTTCATTGCTGAAATGTGTTATTGGATGGAAAGAACATCCTTTACTAGCTGATCTTGTGCTGACTGGAGCTTAGAGTGCAGGGTTGATGTCAGGTTTTGTGGCTCTCTGATGCGTGTTCATTCCATCTTTGATATGAAGTAGGCTTGAAAGTCCTGGGTCAGTAGGCCTTCTAAAACTAGCATAAAACCAGATTTCACTCTCTGTTGGCAGCACTGTTTTTCACTAGTTGTAACCCATGTTGCTATTATAATCAGGAAAGGAAGGCTTGGTCTTTCTGGAATTCAAGCATTGCCTTGAATAAGGATAGCTTTTAACACATATTTAACACATCCTTGTGTGTGTGTCAAGGTGCACAAGCTGAATGAAGCGTGTAATTTAAAATTATGTACATATATGAGTTCATTAAGCAGATAAAACCTGAGCAATTTGTGAAGTTGCTTGTAAAATACAAGCTTTGTAAATAGGTTAAAATACACTGTAGTAAATGAAGAGTGGGAAACCAATCTTAACTTTATTCTTAAGCTGAATGTGGTATTTCTATGTAGACACTAGGAACTGTAAGTTAAATATATAACCAATACATTTCTTCTGAACTTTCAGTTAAAATTAAAGACCTTACCTCTTTATTATTTTTAAACTGCAGATTAATGAGCTGAAATAGGGAGAAATAGTTGCAGAGCAACTGAAAATCTCACTGTCATGTAAAGCAAATAAAATCTCACTTCTTGACAACCTGCACACCATATCCACAGAGTTCCCTGTTTGATACTTTGGGAGAGGTTTGTGTGCCCGAAAGCTGTTTTGTTTGGGTTTTTTACTCTAACAGGATTTTGTCAGTTGGTGAAAGATGTTAGTGCTTCATCTCAGTCACAACAGCACAATATCAGTCATCTTTTGAAATTCAGATGCTGGTAACTGCACAGCCCTATTCACAATGCTATATATTATTATCTATTTATGCCATCAAATTTCTGTATACAAGGAAAGTGTTCTGCTTTAGGGCTTTTTTTTTTTCCTACCCCACTTGGAATTGGATGTCCTTGGAAGTCAAGACCTAGTGACCTGGACAGAACACTAAAGGACTGGGGCTCCAGCACGCATTTCCCTGTTGTGTCTCTGTCCCTGATGGTCCCTAGCATGGGGTCTGCAGAACTTTCTCTCCAGTATTTGTCCTATTCCTTATACTAATAAACCCCTGATACTTTCCCTGGCACCTTCAAGTGAATTCCCTCAGTTCTCTAGAAGTTTGCTTGAGATATTAATGGCAGGTACACGCTGTACTCTGTTGGCAGTCCAATGGGCCCAATATCATACAGTTTAGAAATTGAGGGCTCTGTGCTCTGTCTTGCTCAGTATTTTCCTATAGGCTTGTTTTTTTTCAAGCCACAACTGAAGTGTTATTTCTAAAAACTATCTGCAACTGTTCATATTAACAAGTCAGAGAAAAAAGTAAGAGACAAATGCTTACAAGGTTCCTTTCTTGGTCACAAAAGATTTTTGAAGACTTTCTGTTTTGTAGTGAATTTATTGGACAGATAGAAGGCCAGAGTTTAATTTTTCAAAAGCAAATATATAAAGTTGGGTGACAGATATCAAAATTAAATTCTTTAGTAGGTTTAGAAATGGGGCTTCGGGTTCTTTTGATGGTTCACCTTTAATCTTTCAACAAGGCTAAAACCTTAGATATAGTTTAGTGTGGCTGAGACTTGGGTTTGGATACAGCTATTTAACTTTATCGGACTATCCTGGGGATCATCATAGATCTTGGCTTCACGAAGGATGATGATCTGCTGGGGATTGATTGCTTTATGAGTGAAAAGGCAGAAGTGGCTGTAGTTCTGTTTGTCTGTCCAGTCTCCCTTAAATCTTCAGTCCTGTGGGTAATACATTATCAGACCGAATAGAGTTTCCTGTTTATATAGGATCTGGCTTTGATGCGAGTACAACAGATTAAGAAGCAGAAGCAGAGTTCCTGTTTTAGTAATTTCTCATTAAGATGTATACAAGCCCAGTGTCACAGTGCTGACAATTATTAAAAACATGGGACTGGCAAGCACATACTTTCACATCAGCACCAGAGATTTAAAGGCATACCACCTCAGCAGCAGCACCACCACTTCATCTCTGATCAAAGCTTCAGATTAGAAAGAAATTTTGCACATTGTATTACACATGTTTTAGTATAAGGAAGATCATTCTGAAAAGGCTGGTTTATCTATACAAGAGGATTTAAGTCAATAATTCCTGTATTAAATTAAATCTCACAGTTTTGTGTCTGAAGTTCATTTATCAACCACGATGATTTGGAAACTGTTGACAAGCTTTGCTGACAATTTATTAGTTGCATTTTATGCTAATAAGTCATGTTTTACTTGCAGTTTCAATGTCTTTAGCAAAGGTTTTTTTTTTTTTTTATCTCTTATTATGCCTTTATGTGATTAAAATCATTTTCAGTACAGAGCTCTTCCTCCCTGTGACTGGAGTACAGTAACCTGTTGCCCTGACTCTTTTCACTGTGCAAATTATTCGTATGGCAGCCTCAAATTTTTGTTTCCTTGTGGAATTCTGTTGTTCCTTGTGTAATGTGTTGATGCATTGCCTGGTACAGCAATACACCTCCACCAGGGTGGTCTGCAAACTGCATACTCTTCTTGTTCAAAGACAAACAATGAAACCCACTTATTTTATGTCAAAACAATAATTAAAAATGCAGTTCTATATAATGCCTTGTGTTTGGAAATAGACTTGAATGTCCTAGGTTAAGTGGTAAGTGTTAAGTCTGTAGCTGCAGAAGAAATAGTAATTCATAGTAAACTTGTCGTGAACTCAACAAGAAGGAAACTCTACACAAGTCCCAGCTACTTGGACGTTCATGTGGGCAAGCCAGGACACTTTTCCCCTCAGTCTGTGGCTTCTCTTGGGAAAAAAGCTTGCAATGACCACTACAATATTAATATTATTATTTTTTTTAATCTTTTCCTGTGTTGACTTTTAGTAATGCTAAAGTGTGTGTTATCATAGGACTTGTCTGTAGTAAGTATCCATCCCAGGTAACTCTGGAACACTGCCTCATTTCTTTTCCCCAGCAACAAAAACTGCTGTAAAAAATGGCTGTAAAAAGGAGAGTGATGCAAAGTGCTTAGCATACTCTTTTCAAGCTACATTTTGTTAGCCAGTTTGTGTGTCTTATAGTTTAATTGGTACGTGAACTTTACACATCATTTTCTCTTTATGAGTTGCTGATGTGTTACAAACCTGTTATTTTCTATTTGCCTTCTTTGGGAGTTTCATCAAGAAATGATAAATATGCTTATGCGTATGAATTCCATTATATGCAATATAATTCTAGTAACTGTATCTATGATAACTGTAGCATGATACCAATAACAGGAAGCTTATACTTACAGCTATTTGAATAATCACTTCACTGCCTATTTACATTTGAAGTATAGACTGGCTAGATTTAATTCCTGCTCTGGTGTACGTTTATCCTGTTACTGACTTTTTGTTCCTTTCTGCTACTTAGAGTTGTGTAATTTACATTTACTTAATGATCCAGAATGTTTAGAAAATAGAAGAAGAATCATATGCTATAAAAGTACTCTCATCAGAAAAGAGGTAGTTGCCAAACATGAAAACTAAATAAAATCCAATTGGGCATAATTAAACCAGGACTTGCACTTCATAAGGTGCATACATGCCTTATGAACTGCTGAATTCAGAGGTGGACTGGGTTATTATTATAATAGTTTTGAAGTTACTAGCTCTTGGGAAAAAAAAAACAAACCCTCCCCCCCAAAATAAAACCTTAAAATGAAGATATTTTGTTATGCTTAGCTCTGCTCTCTTTAGTTGAAACACCATGAGATTTCCATCATGGAAGCTTCCTTCTCCCCTCACACCCCCAGGAAACTCGGGGCAATTTGGCCTTCTCTAGAAAAAGTCCCAAACAGATTTTTTTTAAAAGATCACATTTACTGCTTGTGCTTGTGGAACAGTACAACTTGAACAGGGCTTTTTGTAGGTGTATGTGATGTGAAAGCAGAGCTCACCATATTAAATTCAGTTGAAATCATATGTCTGTGTTGAAATTTTATGTTTATATAGTCTTCTTAGAAATGGAGTATTCAGTTTGTCTGAGGAATCTCTATGAACATTTCAGATTATTGTGGTGTTCACGTGTTATCAGTTGATAGGACTGAGAAAACAATATATTGGCCAATATAACTCTAAAATTTCTCATTGCTAAAATACCAGGATTTTAATTTTACTCTTCTTTGGACATCACATTGTTAAACTGACTTGTAGGGAACTTGCAAGGTGACTGAAGAACCAAATGTTTCTCATGACAAATCCTTAGATCTCCCATGCATTGCACAAATATATTCATGGAGATAAATTCCTTAGAGGGGTTTTAAAGTGTATAAAGGAGCCTAATATGATTTAAAAGCTGTAAAGTTGGTTAGCACAGTTTATAGCCTGCTTTGACGGGTATGGTCTCTATATTTTTCAGGCCAAGGTCAATGGTATAAATGGTGCTGTAAAAACTGCGTGTGTGTAACTGCACAAGATACCTGCTGACCGTGGCAAGACACTTTCAACAAACGTTTGTGTTTGTAAACTACATTTTTAAAGCTGAGGCTGAAAAGTGGAAGACAACTTTTGCCTGAGCTAGATCACAGCTCTTGAGTTTGGGTTGATTTTTTTTTTTTTAAATTACATTCTCATTACATTAGTTTTTTTGAGAACTTTTTGTTTTTTCTCTCCTGCCTGGAAGCTATGTTGGTGATGAAAAGAAGACTTTTGCTTTTCTAGATTGTTTGGGCTAATGTTTCTGGGTGCAAAATGGGACTTCTTTTTCTGAAATGGATCGTACAAAAAATTCTACTTGCAGCCAGCTTCTGCCATGGTCATGAGGACACTTAACACAGTCTGTGACCAGCTACTTCTGAAAGGAATGGGAACATCATGAGCTAATTATTGTAATGTATAAATGACATATTGAGACTAGACCATATCTCTGTTCCATGAGCCTGAAGAGGTGGAGGCTTACATTTTGAAACTCTGTGGGTACCTTGCTTAATTACCTGTTGTCTGTCTGCTGCAGGAGGAGCTGTGGTGCTTGGCTGGTCCCTGTGGGATGCCTGCAGGCAGCTGCTGGCAGCAGGCATTGCCAGCACATTGCTGCCAGCGTTTAGGAATTGTTGTGCTGCCGCTTGGGACTGGATAAACTCAGTCTTCAGCTATGTATCTGAACACTGCAGCCATTTAACCCAGCTTCTTGGGTCCTCTCTGTCCTCTTAACACAAGTGCACATTGAATTTCAGTCAGCTAAGAAATGTAGTCCTGTGAGGCTGGGCCCATGCCAAGGCTTGTTTGGCATGCTGTAGGGTCAGGCTGTTGTAGGGGTGCCCTCAGTGATAGGGAGTGGCTGAAATGGTGAGCTTGCATTCCTTGGGTAAATATAGTCAGCACAGTAAAATTTATACCTGGTTTGATTTATTCCAATATTTATTTCTTAAATCCAGTGTGGAAGAGATACAGTGTATCTGAATATGTAGGTGTGTGCATCTGCTGTGTCACTGGCATATCTCTGTTGACACTAGAGATATATAAATTGCTCAGAAAACAGAAAAAAATCCAAGCTTTGCTCATATTTGTATGGTTACATGGTTGTGGTTAAATCACTCCAATTAAATGGAGTGATTCTGAAGTCGTCCAGGGACAGGCCACCACAGCAGCTAGCCAGCCTGCCTTTTGTGGGGTCGTGTTTGTGTCCCAACATGGTCTCCATGGAGAGTCTCCAATATTATTTTCTTCTCCCTAATATCTATGAGAGACATCCTAAAGACAAGTTGGCAGCCCTCAGGCTGATGTGCTATCACAGTCCTTGCAAGGGGTGGTTAGTAGAGCTGCCTTTCCCTTACCAGGCAATGAACTTCTCTGCTCCTAACTCATGGCTGCGTAACATGTTTATTGTGCTCCCTTTTTTTCAGACGGTATTTAAATATTGTAGCAATGTGCATGTAAAAAACCTTGCAGATCACCACATAGTTTGTATGGCATTAAATACGTAGAAATACAGCAGCCAGCAGCTGGGAATTGTAACTATGTCAGCAACACCACTACCACCGTCATTACCAGTACTTAAACTGGATGCTGCAGGTCCACCTAGCTGCTGATGCCTGAATGGATTTAGCAGCATGTAATACAAGTTCTTCCTGCACCAATCAGGCGTTGTATCTTGAACACTACAATAGAAAAATAAATAACAATTTTTAAAGCCCAACCAAAGCAACATACTATCTCTGCTTTTAACAATGAGATAGCAAAAGCTTACAATGATGTTTTTATAGTTGGATGTTGCAGTTCCTCAATAAGTGTTTCAAAAATTGCAATTTTACTGTTTCAGGCAGGACAAAAAAGAACCCACCAAACCAAACAGTCCAAACAAACGACTTGTAGAAGAAGAAAAAAACGTTAAGTTTAAAATATCATTTTTAAAAGAGAAAAACAAATCCTAAGGCTTATCATTCCCTTGCAAAATATCTCTAGGCAGAGCTAAGGTCCTTTTTCTCCATGTAGGCCTCTTTCCGAGTAGAGAGGTCCAGAGTGTCAGGCAGAGTTTTGCAACTCTCCCATTACTTTGGAGTACATTTAGCTCTCAGTTTTGTATACGTCATGGACAGCTTCAGTTTCAAGCCTTGGGCTATTGTATATGTAACTGGAATTTTAGAAAAATATATAAAATATTAATATATTTCATTGGTGATAGTTACTGGAGTTTGTTATTGTGTAGGGTTATGTATGCAGAGTTACAGTTTTGCTTACTGTACATAATCAAAGCCCAAGTTGCATAGGATAGTTTGGATAAAAAATAGGGCATTTTGTTTTGGTCTTTACTGGCTTTTACTGTAGGCCAGTGAAAGAACTTGGCAGTGTTTGTTTATCGTTTCTGGAATATATCAAAACTTCCTGATGTGCATGTTTTCCAGATGCTAAAATGAAGGTGGCTAGGGTTTGGGGTTTTTATTTTTATCCAGCAATGATGTCCTTGGAGCGAGTGACATTCAATCAATAGGCTACATTTTATTTTTTTTTTTTTCAAGTTAGTTATGTAAGTGTGATATAGAGAAAAGAACTGCAACTGTGTGAACTGCAGTTCATATGAGAAGTCATTGTCACAACTCCTTATGCCAAGTGCCCTGGCCCAGAATAAGCAGAGCTGGAACAAAACAGAAATTAGGAGAAAAAAAAAAAGTTAACTCCCTGTCTTTAATCAGTAAGCAGTACTGTGACCTCTGGAAGTATGAAATAACCCATAAAAGAGCTCACACTGAAACAATTGTTTGGAGAACTACATGGAGTTAAGGTCTTTGTGTCTCTCAACAGGCTGTTCATTTGCAAAATATACGTTTGACTCTGCTTGGAGGCATGTGTGCTGTCTTCAGTGAAGTGTGACTGTGCTGCAAGGTATTCCTCCTGCTCGGTGGGAAAGTTTAATTTGCTAAGCTCTACCCACGGACGAATATCAAATGTATTCTGTGATTAAGCTTTGGGTTTGTCTTTAGATACTAGTATTTTAAGTTCTAGACATAAAACTATGAAAAACTCTCTAATGGCTCTTAAAGGAAACCACAAACTGTTTCTTGAGTTGGTTATACAAGGAGTCGCTCCAAGGGCCTTGGTCCTTCAGGCCTTGCAGCCAGTAGCTGAGCTCCCCCAGATGCCTGTGGTGCAGGCACTGCGCTGCCTCGGGCTGGAGCCAGCTGAGCCCAGCCCTGCTGCGGCAGGCAGTTCAAAGCCAGCAGAGCCGTCCTCATTGCTGGCCAGCCCCGGGGGTGAGGCGAGGACAGGGCCGGGCTGCCAGAGCACTTCCCGCTGAACTCTCCCAGGTCACTCTCCGGCCCTCACCCCGGCAAGGTGCCAGTGGCGGCGGGGATCAGCCACCCGCGGCTCTGGCTGGCCTTCTGGGCCTGTGGGCAGTGGGCTGGGGCTCGCGTTTACGCAGGGCAGCTCCTCTTATGTGTGTGTTGCATCAGAACTTTGAAAATTTGAAGCGTGTGCCTCAGCCTTGGGGTGTGCAGAGACTGTCGCAGGCAGAGCAAGCCTGCAGAGCTGTTGCTGGCCAGAGTGTGCAGATGCTGGGACGGGGATTGTCATCCCTCTTCTGCCACATTTTGCACCTGCACTTGAAGTGAAAGGTAGCACTCGTGCTCTGTGCACACACAGAGGCTCGAAAGAAGCTCTGCTGAAAATTCACCTTTGCTGCAGTCACACAGAGTGACTAAAATCCCAGCACGTTCATTTTCAGTTCAATATAATCTTTCTAGCCCATGTATTATTCAAAGGAAGGTTATTTTATGGGGAGTCCTGTTATTCAGCTGATCACATTAAATATTGATATAAACCTCTAAGTAAAAGGTGTAGTTACTCTGCTCCACCATGTCTGTGCTATTTGATCATGTATGTAAAAATAAGTGTGTGCACACGCTCGCATTGGGTGTAGGTGATCTCATGGCCCACTTTAAATCAGGTATTCACTAGTGGTGCCATTATAGGTAGGCTCACTCAGGATGTGCTTTTTTCTTTGACGGTGCCATGTAGCAGCACTTTGATTAATATTATTACTCTAAGGAATATAATAAAAAATCCAGCGGAGCAAGAAAATTATTGTTACAATAAAAGCCATTGAAATGAACATGCTTATTAACATGCCTCTCAATTGCACAGAGACTAAAAGACAGGGAGCACGTTCTTCTCTTCCACGTTGTTCTGCATATTTTGTCATTATGCTGCAGAGCTGTCGCGACTGCTGTCTCCTGGTTATGATTTTCAAATCCCAGCTGATGATTAATACCTTTGGCTCAGACAGTTGTAAAGGCCGGGGCTGTAGCTGCATACATTTTTTGCAGTGCTCTGGCAGCAGTGATGTGCATCACAATGTGGAGGGGTATGGAGGGTGGGAGGGAGCTGAGAGGGGCAGAAAGAGAGCATCAGGCAAGAAATCATTTTTTTTCCCTATGTTTTCCCCATTTGCCAGGTCGATGTTAAGATGGGTTTGACTAGAAAGCGCATCACACGAATGATGCACCTTTTTTTCTGCAGCATCTTTTGTGTACAAGCATCCTAAAGCCTCCCATGAGGAGATCAAAAATCTAGGATTCATAGATAAAGTCTAAAGGTGCAGAATTTGATCCAGGTTTTCCTGGAAACTATACCTTTGCCAGCAAAAAAGTGGCACTGGGCTGACCGTGTAGGGTCATGCTCAAAGTACATAAGGGTAATCTAGAGTAGAACATGAATGAGAAATTAATGAAGGCATTATGGGATCTCTGATATTTCTCATTCTGTTTTCTAGGACTGCTCTGGCTCTCTTCTTTCTCTGATCTTCATCTGCTCATTGCATGTTCATCTTTCCTTTTGGTATTTTCTGTTCCACCACAGCATCCACCCATCCCTTCTCAAGTTCCTTTTTCTCTCAGTCCAAATACCTCCCACCTGGCTATTTGGGCCCCTGTCTCAAATGAAGACAAAAGCATTTGCAAAGTTTTAGTGCATAGATTATTGTTCAAAACCAGCATAATGCACACAAAAATCAGTATGGAGAACCTGTATATGCACTGGTACGCAGTGTGGTGTATACTGGTGATTGTGCAATACCTGATGCTTGTATTATTTATTATGGAGATTTATTATGTGAATTCAGCCTGGAGAAGAGAAGGCTCTGGGGGGATCTTATTGTAGCCTTCCAGTGTATGAAGAGAGCTGAGGAGGGACTTTTTAGAAAGGCTTGCAGTGATAGGATGAGGGGTAATGGCTCCAAACTGAAAGAGGGTAGGTTTAGATTAGATGTAAGAAATAAGTTCTTCACCATGAGGGTAGTGAGACACTGGAACAGGTTGCCCAGGGAAGTTGTGGATACTCCATTGCTGGATGTATTCAAGGGCAGGTTGGGTGGAGCTTTAAGCAACCTGGTCTAGGGGGAGGTGTCCCTGCCCATGGCAGGGGAGACAGAACTACATGGTCTGTAAGGTCCCTTCCAACCCAAACCATTCTACGTTCTGTGATTTATCTGTGGAAAATACAGCGTCAGCCTCTTTCAGACTGGGATGCTGAGTGAGCTGGATATTTGTGAACAACACCGTTATGAGTCGTCCCCTTTCCCTTTGTCACTGAGGATGTTTGCTCTGATTTAAGCATTGTTTTTGTCTTGGCAGAGGCCGAAAGCTGGGAGCAGGAAGCGGCTGCACCCTGATGGCTGTCATTTCCCCTGAGCACCACTCCTGTTTACTGCCAGCTGCTCCTTACAGACACATCTCCTGGGCTTTGATATGACCGAGCCTGTTGCTGACTCAGAGCTAGGAAACTTTCTGTGGCTATCTGCTCGTTTGTTCTGTTCTTCACAGGTCAGATGGGGGGGCAGAATGAAAAAAAAAAAAAAACCAACAAAACAACCAATCACAGGATCTTTCACAAACCTCTGCTCAGATCAGGGTATGTGTGTTCCCACTGAGTCAGTAAATGACGGTGGCTGGGAATGTCTCAAGTGGACGGTGGGGAGCTGAACAGACCTCTGCTGCAGAAGCTGCTTTTCCAGCAGGATGCTGAGGAGATCCTGGTAGACAGATGGCTGGCTGCCTGGTTTGCAGTGTGTCCTCCCAGGCATCAGTCTGAATTCCTCCCTCTATAAAAGCTTTCATTACGTTTTGTCGCTTGATACATTAGTGTGTTTTAATGCACTGGAACCCCACGTACATTTTGTAGCCCCTTTCTGCTTGTTTTATGGGGCTCCACTGTGTTTGGAAATGAATTAGAGAGTCTGAAAGGCTTGGCAGTTTCATTAGAGAAGGACAATCCAATCCAAATTAGTGTAACTCACTTAAAATTGAAGTAAAATGTTTTAAGGAGAGTGATCTGATAAATATTGGCTTAAACTAATTGGATTTTCAATAGACAAATTACTGCATTTTTCTCATTACTTAGTGCTCTGTAAGGCTTTTACGTTGTATGGGAGAGTATGATTCCCTGCTATGGATCTGAGGAGGAGTGAAAGCTCTGACTGAAGATGCTTTCTGGGTCTGTGGCTGCTGGGGAGGCTGGGAGGCTGTGCAGAGGGATGCTAGGCAGCTCAGCCCTCCGGCTGCTTGGCTTGCTGTTGAAAGGGTGTTGCCATTTTCCAGTGTGCTCACACAGGTTTCCTAATCCTCCTGCTCACTGCATGGGTGACATGATCAGCAAGCTGCCACTGACCTCTCCACAAAGTAGGCACTCACCAGGATAAGCAGAGAGTAAATCCTCTCCTGTTACAGATAGGGTAGCCTTTCTTTTTTTTCTTTTTTTAATTTTTTTTTTAATAAGCAGAAGTGATGATTATTGACAGTTAAGTGGGACAGGAAACAGTGTGTGTCCTTTCAAAGTCAACTTCTGTATTCCAATAAGCTATTAATTACAATGAAATAGAACTATAATATGTAAATTAATAGAAATATAATATCCAAGTAAATTTGCAGTTGTTGTTTTGATTTTTTTTTGTTGTTGTTTGTTTCTTTTAAAATATTGTTGTTATCAGTAAAAAAGGAAAATAATCAAGGTTTCTTAAAACCTTATCTTGTGTCGGGAGCACCATTATTTAATTCCTTCCAAAACATGTTCTCTGAAAAGAACTGGCGTGCATTTATTTGATTGCTGGTGATCGTTCTGGAATTCTGCTTTCAAGAATGTCAAAGTGGATCTCTCTCCTATAGCGAAAGGAGCTGCTCCTCAAAAACGTTTCAGTGAGGTACAAGAACATGTGGCCTGAGAGGTGGTATAGAGAAGTGAGTTTCTTGTTCATTAGTACTGAAATGTTTGTGTGAGCAGCGGTAAGTGTATTTTAATGTCTGTAAAATATGAAATTGCAGGAGGATGCAGTTGATAGTTGCAATGATGAGTATGCAAGCATGATACTCTTCCATCTAACTTGCTATGTAGGGAAGAGTGGTGCTGTGAAGAGTTATTGAGCCATTTATTTTTCTGATGCAGAATCCCCTAAAGCAAGGTTTGTCTGTGGAATGTTTGTTCTCTCAGTTTAGGAGTCAGCAGTCGACTGTGTGGCTGAGGCACACAGGTACCTGTTTCTTCAGGGCAGATTTGGTGTATCTCATGTGCAAGCTGGACCATCCCATGTCCAGTACCCCAGCTGAAAACAGTTTCAGTCAGTGCACTGCATTTCCATACGATTATGCTGGTGTGCTTATTTTTTTTTTTGTTACCTTTTGAATAGATAATTTAAAATTGCTCTCTGTAGGGATATTCTCTGTGTCTGCCTGCCTATCAGCCCTTCTATCTGAATGCAGAAGTATTTGATTAGTGTATTTAAAGTAATAAAGATGTCAACAGTAGTGTCACATTGATTGATGTTAATTGTAAGTCTTTAATGGCTCCTCTGGTTTGGCCACTTGCCTTTCAGATTGTGATTTTATGGTTAAAATAATGCCCTGCTGTCCGCAGACTTGGTCGTAAATTGTGGTCTATCTTTCTATAATGACTCTGCATGCAGTGCTATAATCCCAATAACGTACATTATCTTTGGTAAAAGGGAGGCAGTGACTTTGATAGAGGTGATGGATGGATTTATAAGGACTAGCTAACAGACTGGCTGGGATCACACCAGAGGAAAAGCTGATTGTTCTCCTTGTGCCTTGCCATAAGCAGAAATGTTAGGCAGGCAGCCTTGGATACCCAATGATTTTCACCCAGTCCCTCTCTTTTTCACTCCATACCATTAGTAAAAGTGAAAGAAAATGCTGGGGTGTGACTCCAAGTCTCCTATCAAAAGGCTAACTGCTTGGTAATTCCCACAAACCCAAAGCAAAGCAGGATTTGCGTACAAAGCTTTTAGGCTCTTGCCACCAAATTTCACTAGTATTAATATTTTTGCCTCTGCCAAAGCAGCAGTCTTCCTTTGCCGTGTGGTGAAGCGTATGTCTCCAGAAGTCACATCAGCTGGACAACATCTGGCAGGCTCATGAGCTTGGCAGGCAGCTGTACTTACAGATTTGGAGTTACTTCTGTCATCAGAGACCTTGTTGGGGTGCCTGGAGCACGCTATCTGTGTGAATTCTGTGTTGGGGTGGTGTCATGTTCAAATTTGGTTTTTTTTGTTTGGGTTTTTAGAAATAATTTTAATCTTTAATTATTTTCTTCTGCTGTGTGTGGTAGAGTTGGGTTGTACATCCACAAGAAGCTTTCCCTCGACCCTCAAAGGGCAGAGTTCCCTTTGTCCCAGCTCTCCATCCCACTCCTGTCCCACACCCAGCTGGTTTGCAGCACTGGCAGGTCTCTGAGAGTTGAGATGAATGTGCTGAGGAGTTATCGGAGACATATAATTCATGTGAGCACATCCTTTGCTCTCCAAGCAGAGGAACCCCTCAAGTAGCATGTGTGCCTGCACACAGAGATCAGCCTACGCATGGAAACTCCCATTGACCAGAGGAGGTGTCACCAGGCTTCTTTATGCTCCCTCAATTTGATTATTTCTTTTATGTTTTATGATAAAATAGCACGAGCTCATGTGTTGGAGATGAAATGAAAAAAGGAAAAAAAAAAAAAAAAACACCAGCCCCAAGGCTTCTGTTTAAAAATGCAGGTTAATCCTCAGCAGCTTTCAGAAGCATTTCTGTAGCATGCTACTAATTAAGATAAGGTTATCATTTTAAGTTATACAAGGAATGCAATTAGAGCTCTTACTAAGAGCTGTAGCAATCAATTTTATACAAATTATTCAGACCTGGTAAGGTAGAATGCAGTTTTAATAGGACAAGAGAACACACTGTAGTTTTATGAAATATAATATAGATTTAAATTACAGCCCAGTGTTGTACTGCTGCTCATTCAGCAGAAAAGGAATCCATGTATCCCTTTCTAAAATCTTTTCTTAGGTAGGATTAATTCAAGTGTTTTTTCCCTTTTTGTTTTCCATGTACAGTTTCAATTGATTTTTGATCTTGAAAAACGCTGAAAAACCAGAAATGAGTGTAGAAAAGTAGTTGGAATGCTCACCAAATAATATAAACTTCACATGTGTAAAAGGGCACAAGCTGATGTCAGATGCCAATTTAGTTTCTATGTGGCTTGTAGATGCAGGTATTTTCTGCAGATACTGTGGACGTGATCAAATTCAGCCCTGTGTAGGTAAGTGAAGAAAACAGAATGGGCTCTACTCCCACCAGGCCTCCTGTGCACCCAACAGGCTGGGATATTTCCCCATCTTTGAACTTTGCCAGACTCCAAAATAGAACAAAAAACAAAAAGGATTGAGTGTTAGTGGAAGAGTTATACTTGCCACCTTCATGTATGTTTGTTTGTTTATTCATAAAGATATACCCACATTTTACAGATGCCCTTTCCTGCGTTCTTAAAAGTGGACAGCATTAAGCTGCAGTTAATCTTGAGTGTATGCATGGGTTTAATCAATAATTTAAGAGCTGAAACACTAAACCAATGACTTTTCCTGAAGTGTGATTAAAAACTCAGCAAGTTCAGAAGAGAAACTTTGTGTAAAAGGAAACAAAATGTGCAATGTGGTGGAATGCAGACTCCACTGCCTTTAATTATCTGATGTCACAACTTGGTGATCAGTGAATAAAATTGTAAGTACAGATTAGAAGACAGTTATTTATAAAAATGCATTAGATTATTTCTTGCTTTACCTTTTTTTTTTACAAAGACAGGTGTTAGGATGGTTTCGTTTCCTGGTTTAGATGTCTTTTGTAAGAAAATTTTCCTTAGAATTTGTGACATTGTTTCTCTTGAAATGTATACTAGAAGCGTTTTGGTGAGAATTAGTCTCCTACAGAATAGGAAATGAAAGCCTCTACTTTCTGCCTCCAGTATTTCTGCACCAGGCTGTCCACGTTAAAAGAGCAGTGTCTAATTAACTCTTTGCTGAAATGTTTTCAACAGGAAACATATTCATCTCTCTGTTTATCTGAGTCACAGTACTATGCTTCCCAAATCCTCTCTTATCTACAATTTTTTTATCATCTGTGCTGTACTTACAGCCCCACTGACCCTGGGGTCAGGTGTTGCTGTACTGCTTTTTAGTAAGGGGGGTGCAGGTGGCACTACTCTGTCTTGAGGCTGGTTTTCTTTCGATATACAACTGTAACCCAGAGGAAGTAAAATTGCTGTTTAATCAGGAATCTTGTTAAGTTTAAAGGAATACTGCATGAAAAGACTGGTTGTCATGTTTTGAGTCATTTGATTATTGGCCTGTGTCATGGTTTAACTCCAGCTGGCATCTAAGCCCACCAGAGTCCTTGCCCACTTCTCACTGGTGGGACTGGGGAGAGAATGGGAAGAATAAAAGTGAGAAAACTCATGAGTTTAGATACAGACAGTTTAATAGGTAAAGCAAATGCTGTGTGTACAAGCAGGGCACAACAAGGAATCTGTTCACCACTCTCTTCTGCAGGTAGGTGTTCAAACATCCCCAGGAAAACAAGGCTCTGTCATCTGTAATGGTGACTTGAAACGACCAACACCATCACTGCAAATGTTTTTCCCCTTCTTTCTTCTCCCCCAGCTTTATATGCTGAGCACAACTTCGTACAGTCTGGAATTTCCCTTTGGTCAGCTGGGGACAGCTGTCCCAGCTGTGTTACCTCCCAAATTCTTGTGCCCCCCCAACCTGCACACTGGTGGGGTGGTGGTGTGAGAAGCAGAAAAGGCCTTGGCTCTGAAAGCACTGCTGGACAGCACTGAAAACATCCCTGAACTATCAGTATTGTTTCCAGCACAAATCCAAAATATAGCCCATGTGAGCTACTATGAAGAAAATTGACTGGATCCCAGTGGAAGCCAGCACAACATAGGATACTAAGGGAGCAATAGCAAATATTTCTGTGGACACAAGTCACTCCTTTGTGTTGGTTGGAGAAGCTCCAGCTTGTGCTGGAGAAGGAGGTACGTGGTACTGCTGCTTGTTTTATGAAGATAACCTTTGCTTTCATTTGGCTGGCATGGGAAGCTAGGATAAGAAAGTAGAGCTCTTTGGGACTGAAAAGGTGTCTCTGGTTAATCAAAGAAGTAACACAGGAAAACATCCGTGCTCCCTATATGCATATATGTATATAATTGACAGTTGGTGGTTGCAGCTTATACCCTGGCTCTCTGTAAATGAGATGCTCATTATTTAAACTTTATCCTGAAAAAAGGAATCGGTGTTCAGATGCTATGATCCAGTTGAGAGCTAATCTTCAGGATGGCCTGTTGCAGGCACAGTGGATGCAAACGTGTCTCTCATTCTGCCAATTTAAAAAAATCACTGTTTGGTTGGTCGCAATTTTTTTTATTTGTTTTTAAATAAAGGTGCGTTTAAAAAAGAAATTCTAGGGGAAAAAAAAAAGTATCATTGTTACTCATTTTGAGATGAGTCTGTCTCCAGTCAGACTGGTATCTCTGACAGGAATTTGCAGGCAAATGCCCTTTCATTGCCTAAAGCTGGGAGAAAGGGCAATATTTTTCTCTTAAAAGAAATCAGTTTTGGACACAGTGCACCAGCAGCTCAGCATAAGCAAAAAGGCTCTTGCGTTACACATATCCAGATGTTTTGGTACCATATGTGAAATTCAAATCCATTTAAGATTGAAGAAGGTTTCTGTTGGTTTAAGGAAGGCAAAGGCAGCAGGTAACTTGAGTATGCTTTGTTGGAAAAGTACATCCATAAGGTGCTTTTTTTTATCTTAAGACAATGCAGTAAAGACAGTTGGATTAAGAAGACATAGTTCAGGAAAACAAACAAACAAAACAAAAACCCCCTGCTTTCATGTAGCTCATCCTCTATAGTTCGGGAGTAGAAAGGTGCAATTCGGGATTTCTGGCAATTAGATAATTATTGTCACTTGTAATGTATAAAACAAAGGACATGGTACAAGTGCTTTATATTCTCATTTCATTCTTATATTAATTTGCTTTTCACACTTGCTTTCAGTCAAAGTTACAAGCAGGATTAGGTTTTGGGGTGTGTGTTGTTGGAGGTGACTGCTGCAGTGGAGAAGCCACCGCTGCTTGGTGGGACTGGGCTGTCACAAGGAGCCTGTGGCTTTTGAAAGCCATATTTTGAATATTTAACTTTCTCACCTGCACCATTGTTTATACAGATACTATAATCTGTAAGGAGTGTTCAGGCTTTTCAAGAGAAGGTTCATTAGCAGCAGTCATAGGCCTTTCTGTTGTGACTGTAAACTTACAGGTGAAGGTTTTATTGTCATACACAGAGGTAATCCTCTGCACTAAATCCGGATGATCAGCCTTCATTAGCAATAAGGAGGGTATGTGGACTCATAGCACGGGTGAGTACCAGCTTCATTTATCGTTAAACCCACAGTAAAGTTTAGGTTGGTCAAAACGTCTGTTAACAATGTCTTATAATACCTAACATGGTAAGTACTTAACAGGATCAATGGAGCACAGCCTGTTTCTTGGGTCCAGATCTAATGAACATCAAGATTTTGGTTCTGGGTTACAAAGTGGTGGGTTATGTTTTCATATGTGATGTTTTGCTATTGTAGTTCAGAAGGCTTTGTTTTGTGGTGTTTTGAAATGCTTAAAAACATAGAATGGGATGCTAACGATGAGTGAAAACAAATATTCCAAAGCTGGATCTGGTTACGGATGTCATAGTCAGAGGTATTGAATCAATCTTTAAATGGCAGTTGAATGCAGAAGACATTTTCAAATGACTTCTTGATATTGGTTGTAAGACCAGGAAGCATTCGTCCTGTTGGCCATAATTACTTTTAGAGCTCCTCAAAGTTTTTCACAATTTGTCTACAATTAAACATATCTGTGGTTCACAAATTAATAACAAGCATCTGAGGCTTTTATGTTGCTCAGCCAGTATAACATCTGTACTCTGGATGCTGCAGTCCTGATTCAGAAAATGGCCTTTAACAGCAACCACCATTTAAATATGTGCTTCTGTCATACTGAAGATGATAGAATGTTAGTAAGTGCTTTGTACATGAGCTTAAATAGATGTAATTTTAGGGCTTATGAATAAATTCGAGATGTTGCTTTTCTTCTTCAGTTTGTTCTTCTGACATTTTTTTTATTCATGATAATACTTAGACTCCCAGCCTTCCTTCCTAAGGCCTGCTGTTACTTTGCTTTTAATATCTATTTTTTTCCTGCCCAAGGGAATGGAGTTTTGTAATGAATGCTGCTTGTTTAGTATGGTAGCAGATGAAGTGGACTCCTTTAGGAAGTGGTAGTTAAAGTAATTGAAAGATTAAGGTTTATAGTTCAACAGGAATATGCACCCTGTTACTTCCCATGGCATGCATAATGACCTAAAGTGCACCAAGAACGTTTATAGGGTTTCAGGCACAAATACTTAAACATGAGGAAACTCCAGCAGTAAAACTGTCCCTCAGTAATGTGTACAGTTGTATGTGACCATTCACTCTCTGTGTGCCTGATCACTTATGCTCACTTTTTCTGGAAGTTCCTATTTATTTCCCTGAGCAGGGAAATTACAAATCGATGTACGATCACCCCTTTGTTTTTAGTCTTTCTGTTTACTGGGCTCTGAGATCTCTGCTCCAAAGAGAGTTAGATTTACTCATCAGCTAATGTGTGCGTTATCTTACTGATCCACAACCTGATTAATTTTTGTCACAACCCTATGAGATGAAAGGCTGATATTATCCCTGTTTTATAGGGTCAGAGATGAAGATGCGCTGGTGCAGCGTCTGTACCAGTTGAAGGTGTTCAGTTTGGGATGCACTGTTGTACTACCACTTCTGCTGACTTCAGTTGTGGCATATATTCAGCTGCAGAATCTCAGCTTGGGGGTCTACAGAAGAAAATGCATCTGCAGAACTTGTGTATACTTAGGTAATGTTACAAGCCTCACACAAAGGCAGAAGGGTGTGAACTCTTCTTCTGTTCACTAAAATAATATTGAGCTTTCCAAAAGAGAATTAGATGTAAAAAAAAAAAATGTTTGGCAAATTTGGGTTCATATCTGAGAGGCTGCAAAAAGTAACACCATGATGAACAAGACATATGCTTATAAAATTATAAATTCTGGCTACAGCTCTTGGAAGTCCTAATGCTTTATGACAAAAATAGCAATACAAATGTCATTGCTTGGGGAGGACTCTTCTTAGTAATGTCTGATGTTGTTTTATTGTAAGGTTACAAAGTGAGGTAAACCAAAACAGAGCAGAGGTGGGATTGAGGTTTGACAGAGATAAAAGCAACTGTTAACAACCGAGTGGGAAGCATTGTTAATAAGTGATGCTTATATTTCAGCCAGATGTATACACTTCATGTATATTTATAGAAAGGTATGTGTAAGTATGTATAAATATACATATATATAAGTATATATATTTAAATAGATATATCTATTAAAAAAAGTTTGCAAGGTTTTATTTGCATGTGTTCATTGTGGTGCCCAAACAACTGAGCAACGAGAACATCAAACAAGGTTTAAATGTGTGGTTTTTCTCACTTCAGTGTCATGCCTAGATTTCTGGAAGCAGTCTGTCGCTCTCGCAGTTTGGTCCTTGACCTTCTATCACTTTTGGAGATGTGCCATAAAATCTTTGTTTACAGTTACAAGCATGGAAAAACTGACTTCCTGACAGTAATGCTGAAGTCTAAGTTGAAACCACTTACAGGTGAAAAAACATAGTTCTTCCACTTTGAACTTGTAATGTGTTTCATGTAAAATACCCATCTAAAACTGGGCAGCCAACAAAAGGAAACCAGTCCCTTGCCCAAGACCAAATATTAACAGCTTTGTCAGCAGTTTCACTAAGGGGTTGGTTGCAATGTGTTTCTGTATGTTTTTCCTTGCATAAGATATGATTTATAATCTAAAAAACCCAAGCCCTAAACCACTGGTTATTTAATTTTTTATAGGTATGATATTAATTGGCAGAGCAGTTCAAGACCCTTCATGTACTTCTAGCTATTGCATGTGACCTCTTCATCACACAGCTTTCTCACAGGCTGGTAGGAGACATAAGGATTTGCAGGTTGATTTGTATGAGGAATCAACAGATTGCACATCTCCCTTGTTTTCTGGCATTTGCATCACTCTTCCTGGTGTTCTGTGTTCACCATCGCAATACTGATGGCTGTAGGACTTTTAAAGGAAATGAGGGTATTTCCATGAGGAATTTGTGTGCTTCTTGAAGTGCAAGTTTACTAAAAGCAGCATTTGAATTTTGGAGTCAAAATCAAAGTCATGATGAATGCAAATATAATGGAAGACTTGTGGTCTAGTTCAGTGGTCCTGGTTTTGGTGATGTAAGTTAGGTGGTGTGTTTTGCAGCAGTTAAATATTCCATAATTATGTCAAAAGAGTGTTATTTTACACTCTTAGGAAATTAGAAGGGAACTGTGCAAAGAGTGGAGGTTAAATGGAGAGTGGGCTGATGAAGCGTTCCTGTTTTCCTGCAAGCTGTGTGTTCAAGTGATGTTTTAACTCACACTTCCAAATCATCTGTATGAATTTTATTTTCTTTTTACATCATTAAAATAATTACAGCATTCCACATTAACTTATGGCCTGACCCCTTTTACACTGGCATATACATCATGTTGGTTGCTTTTGAACCGTGAGAAGAGTTTGGCCTCAGGGCTACCTTAGCTGGAAGAAACAGTTTTTAGTAAGTCAGAATAATAATGGCAATATTAACCGTAGGAAGCTTTCACAATTGTAGAAAAAATGATACATTTTTTCAGTGTTGATTATTTTTTGGTTGCATTTACACTGATGTATCATGTTCTGCTCTGTTGAATTCCCCTACTTCTGCTCCCTTCCAGGACTGCTGTTGAAGTGTTCTTTCTCATACACACAGTTTGCAGGAATAAAACAGCACAGGGCTTAAGAGATGTAGACTGAGCCCTTTAAAGTGAATAGGCATTTTCTAGTATACGATGATCAAGCATGGCTGAATATTGAGAAGACATCACTCAAATTTTTAAAATAGCATTTGTACCCATATTGGAAAGAGAATCTCAAATATTATGACCAAAGATGATGTGTCCAGTGCTATCGTCTGAAATAGTTGAAACTTTGGGAGGCTAATCGCAGTAACCTGCCCATCATGCATCTGTGGAACCTAGAATTACTGTGGGAAATTTTTCAGAGTAGTACTGAATAATTGGTGAATTCAAATAAATTGATCTGGTTCCAGATGAATGCAACAGAGAGGTGCAGAACAGTTTCTTGTGAGGAAGGTCTCTGTGCTGAAAATGCAGAAGCAGCATTTCCCTATTTTTTTTTACACACTTTCACCAAGATAGTCTAGACAGAATCTGGCATATTCTACTGAAAATTACCAAAAGTTGGATCATGATTTTTTTTTTTGACTGGATAGACAACCAAATCACACCTTTTTGCATGAGACAGTAGTTAGATCTTCATTCCAGGTGCCATACAGCATAGCAATATCAAGAGGTGGCTTTAAAGAAGCCCATCAAGTGCCAAGGGAGTTTAGCTGTGGTCACACAAAACTCTTTACAGGGTATCTTACCCTTCTGAAGGGTTCTGTATGTAAAGAAACTGTTTCTGGGACGTGACTCGAATGTCTCTAAGCTATGGCAGTGTGTGTCTAGACATACCCTGTGGTCACTTAACATCCACTGGTATTTTTTGTGAAGTGTAGGGCACTTCATGCCTTGGCCAGTAGTCAGCGGGGCTTAGTACTTAGACCCATGTGCAGCTCTGCGGTTTTTGTTCCCTAACATGTGTTTGTTTTGGTTTGTGTCCATAAGGTTTGCACACTTGAGGTTCACTTTGAGGTTTCAAGTTCAGTGAAACATCAAGCTTTGCTTGGCTTTTGGGTTGAATCCTCAAGCCTAATGATAATGCTTTCCCTATCTGCAGATTATGAAGGGAAAGGTCATTGGAAAACAAACCCCAAAGCCTGATGCTTGCTGAGAATCGTTAAGCATTCAAATGGACCATTCCTTGCAGAATTTAGCAATTGTATGTTTCTATCAAAATTAGCAGCGCTGCATTTTACTGATAGGCACAAGTGTATTAATGACATCCTGCTTCAACTGAAGCTATAACTTTCTGCTATTTTTCAGTTCCTACTTCCTGAGTGACACTATTTAGCACTACACAAGGGTAGACAGTTTTTGGCTGTAATAAAAAAAAAAAAAAATTATGTTAAATCATTGGCCAGGTTCTTGTTTGTTTTAAGTTCTGTTACTTCTGTCCAGTCTCCCCATTGCCCATGCTATGCTTAAACAATGTGTAGTTCTGCTTCCTTTGACTTCAGGAACTAAGACCCAAAATGGACTTTTCCCAGAAGGAAAAGCCGGTGCCCTAAAGGTGGTTGGGTAGCTTTCCTCTTTTGGGGCCTAATGCTCATCTGGTGTGGATAGGAATTTAGGTCTTTTTCTTTGTAACAGTGCAGCTATCTTAGAGCCGGGATCCAAAGTTCATTCATTGTCAGTGATGTTCAATGAATCTTAGACCTGCAGGGATCTTTGCTGTGGTGGAGTACTGTACCGAGCAGATCATTAGCCATATAAAGAATACACTGAATCTGGTTGAAAGCACCTGAAAATCACTCCATGAAATCCAGTAGCCTTTAAGCAGTGATGAATTATGCTTACTTTGGGCTCTCTGCATATTGTTGTAATTCTTCATGTTGATCTAGTCTCTACTCTGCTGCCGAATCTTTTGCTCCAAAGCCTGTCTCCTGTAAACAGATCAAATCCAAAGCAGCTAGTGTATCCTCAAGGCACCATGAGGCTGCACTAATATGGAGCAGGATTTATGATCAAATGTTTGAGAAAAGATCTTCAAATGCTGACACCAAATTGGTGTTGGGAAAATTTCCTTTGATGACTTGTCAAGGCAGCATCCAAAATAAACTCAATTCTTTCCACATCTTCCAGTCTAAAAGCTTTCATGTGAAGTCAGGCAGTAATGATGTCAACCAGAAATTCCTACTTGTACCCTCAGCTGTTCTGTTTGGACAACTTCCTACTTCTCTATTCACTGTATGGAGGGGGAGAAAATGTGCTGTGGAGTTTGACTGAGAAAATAATTTTGGACAGGTAATTTTAGACTCTGCCAATGAATTACTTTGAGAGGTAAAAGTAACAAAGCAAAGTACCTATGTCAGAGACTTGGAGAGGGAAGAAAGAGTTATCAAAGAATTTAGTGGGGAAGTTTTCTGAGGGGATGTCAGTGTAAGAATTAGACTTTTAAGCTCTGTGTACATAAGGTTGTCTCCCACAAGGAGCTTTTCTTCATCTAAGTCTTACGTTTTGAAATAAATCAGGACTGATCTTCCTCTTTGTAGTTTTTCCTCTCTTCCCCTCCTTTCCTTTTCATTTGCATCTAACATGACTGTGTATCTCTGGGTCACACTTAAATGTACATACATTGTGTACCTGCATAGGAGGTTTTCACAAGCTCATGGATATATTTCTAACACTCTAAGATCCCTTTTTCAGGTCTGTTTAGAAAAATGTGTCCTGTACTGTGTATTTTGAATAAACCAGCATCATCAAGGAACCATGTTGATTTAGCAGCCCTAATTCTGACTTCTGACAGTAGTTCAGGTTTCACACACATCTGGTCTTTGGTTTTTCTCCTGTTTCTCATGGGTAACACATGGCAGAACACATGGAATCATTATCAAGAGTTTTAGTGGTTTGGTTAATAGTTGAACTGGAAGCGTCTAGTTATCAAAGTGATCACCAGATGGTGGCAATTTGGAGGTGCTACTGATTTGAGCTGAACTTGGTAAAATGATTATAAAAAGAAAAGTATCTTAATTTTTTAAGTCCTCTTTGGTTTTAGTGTTAGATCTAGGAAAATGTGCTCAATTCAGTATTTCCCACTAGCAGTGCAGTGAAGGTTGTGTATGTAAAAAATAGGAAGAACGTTTATTTCCTGCACATTTACTTCCCCAGGGAATGAGGTGCAGCACTGGAAGAGGTTACACAGGTTATGGAATCCCCATCTCTGAGGTTTTTCAGGATGAAGTTGCAGCTGACCTCATGTAATGTTGATGATAGCCAGGGGCTTCTCTAAGTGACTTCCAGAGGACCCTTCCAACTAACATATCTGTAATTCTAAGTCAGAACAGATAAATGAGCTACTCATATCAAGTGGGGAAGATCATCAGCTCACAGAGTCAAGAACTCCTGCAGCTCTGTCTTAGAAACTAATGAGAATGGACAAGAAGCCATTTTGAGTCATGCTGTTGTAATTGTTATAGGTTAAGAACAATAAGACTGGTCACCAGCAGAGTTCCTCTTATCTTGTAATCTAAAGCCCTGAAGATACTTGTTTTGCTGCACTGAGTCCTTGCCTCAGTAGCATTTATTTTTTGGTCTGAGAAAAAGTCATCCGTAGCCTTTATTCTCCATAGTAGCTAACAAGGCATCTGAAAATACAATATTATATCCACTAGCTACAGTCTGAGTTTGGCTGTTCCAGTATCATTTTGCAGCAAAGACTTATCAATGCTGAAATGATAAACTCCACAGGTGAAAATGCTCTCAGATGACTGTGGTAATCTCGTGATTTCTTTACATGCAGTCTTGTGGCTCTCCTGAACACTAACTGCACGCTGAGGATGTATGATACAACTGGATTTTATGTGGAATTTAGGCAGCTCCTAGGTGCAGCCCATTGCAAAACCCCTTTCTGAGAGGAGCCAATGAGAACAAGCTCCAACTGCCTTCTGCAAATTTTTGCAATGTGCTATTGCGTGAACAGTTGGGAAGGTTGAAATCAGCACAAAAGAGCACTCGGGTTTTGCTCTGACTGCGCTTCCCCGTGTGAGTGCTAGGCATCTCTCTCTCTTCCGGGGAATTCTCTGTTTGATCTCCATCATATAACTTCGGAGCTTGCAATGGGGTGCTGTGGAAAACAGCTGTGCAGACTCACAGCAGCTATCTTCTGACATTTCCCCGACACCGTGTATGGTTTCAGTGCAGAGAGCCAGGGAGCGCAGCGTTGCGAGGTGGTGCCTGGCTTCTGCAAACAAAGGGGATGGAGGACTCTGTGCCACCTGCTCTGTCACTTGAACAAATGTTAGGAGTGAAACAAGCTACAAACTGCTAACTGTTTGTTGGATGTTAACTTCTTGCAGCAGCAATTCCATCGATCATTGAAGTCAGCTTTTTTGCTTTTGTTTCTCAAGCGAACCAGTCCCTCGGTTCCATGCTCCTATAGGCAAGATGGTAAAGCAGCCAAGGATGTTAACTGCTCGGTGCCCTGACAGCCAACAGCGTTGCGGAGCTGCACACACTTGTTCGGGGACAGCCGGGGTGCCCAGATGTTTCCACGTTAAGCAGTGTGGCACAACGCCTCTGCAGGAATTGGCAGCCAAGAGTGTTTGCTTCTTGACTTGGATTGAAAGCTTTTGAGTCGGCCATGTCAGGAAAACATTGCCACCGTCGGCAGACCTGAGAGAGCCCTGTCGCATCCATACATGAGGAATAAACCCTTCTGCTCCTTTTTTCCCTGATTGTTTTTTGGGACAGAGCATTTGCTAACATTGCCAGTGAGGAAAATGGTGAATGCCCCTCTGTTTCTTGCCGTAGTTGCTCATGAGTGTGGGGCTGAGTGGGAAGAGGAGTGGTCTTGGCAAGCAGCTTATTAGCCTCAAATAAATTATTCAGAACACAGGTTTGGATACAGATTGCAGGGAACGATAATGGAGTTGGTTTTCTGAGCCTGTTCATGTTATGAAGACATGGAGCATGCTTTTCAGGAATTCACTTAAGTGGAATCAGCTTTGAATAGTGTAGCCTGGAAGTAATATTGCTGCCATCCAGCTAGTGTCTGTGGAACAGCATTCTCCTGCCTCCTGAAGCATTGGTGTTGACGATGGATAGATTAAGGAGATATTTATTTTTTGGCCTTTTTTTTTTTTTTTTTAAGAAGGGAAATTCTTTCTAGCCGCTAGAGAGGGGCATGTTTCGGTGGAGAATTTCTCCCCCCTGAGTGAAACAGTGGACCGCATCAGCATCCGATTTGGGTGCATCATGTGGTTTCTCATGTGATGCTGGTCTCACTGTGCTTTGGGGAGTGAGCCTTTGTGACTCTGCACTGTTGGACAGTAGCATCTAGCAACACAGGAGACTTTGGGGAGGCAGAAGAATAGAGACACCCCACCGGAAAACCCCCAAAGCCCAGAAAAAAAAATAAAGTTACAATAATTTATTATAGTTATTGCTTCTTCTTAACTGTTTTGACTTTTATTTTTAATTCTGGGTCTTGCCTTTTCTCCGTCCCTGCAGGCATGAAGCCGCACCATTCAGGAGAAGCAAGATTGCCTTTCCTTACAGCCACGGCGCTGCACCGCTCTCCACAGTCTGCTTTCCCCCCAGTTACCTGGGTGGCTGCTGCTCTTTCTGCTGCTGCTGGGGCTGCTGCAGTCTCGCTGCCTGTGCTTCACCCTGGCTTGGCTGACTCGAAACTCACTCGTCTGCACCTTGCTAAGGAGGAAGAGCGATGGAGCCACGTTTTTTCTGTTGGTTCTGGACGCAAAGGGTTGCCATACGTGATGATTTTGGGGTTTTCTTTGGAGGGGAGGGAGGGAGGAGAAAGGAGGGGTGTTCATCTAAGCTGGGGTGGGTGAGAGCTTAAAGAAATATTATGTAAAGTAATCCAGTGCTCGACAAGGGCATCAGCAGCAAGAATCCAGCCTCTGCTGCTCCAAAGGATTAACGTGGGGAAGCCACAGTGCTGCAGTCGGGCTTCACCTCAGCGTTGTGCTGGAGATGGATAAATAAGGTACCGTTTGTGCCTGCCCGTTAAGGCAAAGCCATGGGAGAAGGAGAGAGAGCGAGCGTATGCAAATGCAAAGGCAGAAGAACTGCTCCGTGCCATTTGTCCGATTCTGTGCGTTCTCATTGCAGAGAGGATGGCTCGATTAACAACGTATGGACAGAAGGACTGTAAATTGTAGCTTGGACACTCCTGATGCCATCAGGGAGGGAACTGATGGACTAGCTGGCTGCAGCAATATCCCCAGGGAAAACAGCAGCCATGCACTCTGTGTGTGTCTATGTATATATATATGTATGTCTGTGCTTTTGTGTGTGTGTGAACGTGTATAGACATGAAAGACAGACATTTTTGACCAATTTACAGAGAACGTTTGTCGCTTTGCTGGGTCAGACTTGATTGCAGCTTGTATTTTCAGCTATAGCTCTACACCCATTTCCTGACTGAGGCGGCACTTTGCGAAAACAGATGTAGGCAGAATTCTTTTAAGAAATGTGAAAGCAGATCCTTTCCGCTTAACACCTTGAAGCACTGAATCTTCAGCTCTGTGCTGAGAGAAGCTGCAGGGTTTCGTTTTAAAAATCTTAAAATCTTTATAAACACAGCTGTATTCAGTATGGCAAAAAATGCTATACTGTAAATAGAAATGTGATCAATCTAATCAAAATAAATGCATCCCAGATGACTTCTAGACCAGCTGGCTACCACAGTCATCAGATGGCTAAATGCTCAACTGAGCATTTATATTCAGCGTTATATATACATTTCTTTCTCTCTCTCTCTTTTTTTTTTTTCTTACTATTTCAAAATCAGCCTGTAATTAAAAAAGATTCTTCACCTATTGAGAAAAGGCAACAGTTGCATTCGGCAATAGATTTCTCTGAGATGTACCTGCGTGTGTTTGTTATTGCTGAACATGTATGGGGGAAGACTGGTTTTGGAGTGGGTAGACTTGTCACAGCACAGGCGCATTTAGTGTGGTAGGCAGCTCGGCTTGACCATGTCTGAACAATGCAGAAGTAGGGGAAACAAGTGCTGCACTCAGCTAGTGGGGCTTGGCATGGTTTCTAGCAGCTGCCTACTGAGAAAGAGGAGGGGTTTTTCTTCCTCTTTTTTTTTTTTTTTCTCTTTTATACAAATCCATAGACCATAATGTCATCCTAAAATGTGTACGAGGGGATTTCCCAACAGTCATGGTGAGCTACCCTGCAAGACGCCTGTCTGGCCCTTCCACTATTTGTTACCCAGCCTACAAAGGCAGCCCTGTGTGTTGGATTATATTTAGCCAGCTGTTGGATAACATTCTTGTGCTGGGGGCAAAGGAGTCCAATTACTCCCAAACTGTAGTTTTCTGTTTGCTTAAAGGAAAATAACCTTGGCAATACAGCAGGCTCGGCAAAGGAGTTTGTCGTTCCAATACCTTTCTGAATCTGTGGTGTGCTTCTAATTCAGGCAGTTTAGAGCAAGGAGGAGGAAGAGAGACTCTAACTCACAGCTTCAAAGCTGCAGAGACAAGCAAAATGTCAGCAGCTTGTAATTAGGAGTCCACAGTTACGTCAGTGACTGTATCTCTCCAAGAATAGCTATGTGATGTGTGCCACAAAGCAAAGGAAGACAGTCATAACCTGGTTATCAAGCCTGATTCAAACAAGAAGGAGCAAAATGAATTAATGAATCTGCTGTGTTCCCAAGTCAAACGTGGATGACTTGCACCAGGCTTGCTGAATTCGGCAGCAGTGAAGACCGAATTATCAGTTTGTCGGAGGGCACTCATTCACCGAGTAAAAAGTGTGAATCCTCCAGAAAACAAACAAACAAACAAACAAACAAACAAAAACCACAGATGAACCATCCACCCTAGAAAATGCCTTTCCCAGCTCGGTGCTGTACAAGCAGCTGCATGACACGGAGGCATGCTCTGAAAGGAGAGACTGCTGGGGCTCACAGAGGTGTTTCAGAAGGACGGTGTAATGGAACGCCAAGTGAGCACGCTGAAATCCTGCTCTGGCATTGCAGATTTGATACTGAAATACCACCCCAGAGAAGACTCACTGCGGGCTGGTGTGGTTTATATTAAGGCTTCCCTGGTTAAGGGGGGCGGGGAGGGGGCAGAAAGGGCTTCATGCAGCATCTTGCTGCCATACAGAAGACCCCAGGGCTGGTGGGGAAGAGGGATGTGGGCGGCTGTGTGTTCTTAAAGGCACCCACCCAGACCCTGCCAGGAGCTTTCTGACCTCCATGATTATTTTTAGGTCTGTACAGGCAACTCAGCAGTGTTCAAGCACTGAGATTGCAGGGAATGCTTAATCTGCTTCGACTGGCCTTCCTCCACGTTGTGGCTGGGATAGGTTTATAGGTCTTGTATCAATAGCCCTCCACACAGTCAGTGTGCGTGTCTGTTGGCGTTCACGCCGCCCAATGGCTGGAAGCCTGACGTGGTTCCTGATCCCAGCAGAAGTCATTTGCAGTTCAGCTCTGTTTATGTCACCCTTTAATTTACCAGGATAGGTAGATTGCATTATGCAAACAGTGGGGTGGGGCTTTGGTTTGGGTTTTCCTTTTTTTTTTTTTTTTTTTTTTTACTGCGAACACAGATTTGTAGGAGGAGATGACTCTGTATATTAAACCAATAGCTCTTTGAATTGTGTGCAGTATAATTTAAATATCCTTACTTTAATTAATAGAAGGTTACAAAAGCTGGCATTGTCTGGGGCTGTTTGATTTACATCCTAGGTTTAGTCAATGAGCATAACCTGCCTGATTAGAGGAGCATATTCTGCGCAGCCAACAGGGTGGAAGACATTATTTTGTTTGTGTTAGTTCAAACAGCTGGTCATTAATGCAGGCCCCATCTCCAGAGTGAAGTGCTAGTGGACATGAATGGCTGGCTGATTAATGCTGCCCCTCGCCGGGTCCTTCATCCAGCAGTGATGCTCGCAGCAGAATAATGCAGCGTGGTTTGATTGCGCTCTAACAGGGCAGTGTGTCATTGTGTCACCCAGCAATCGAGGTTATTATGGGGCAGGGCAGACAGACGGGACACTGGGGTTACTAGACCGTGGCATTTTTAGAAATGCAGGCCTGACCTACTTAGAGTTATTCTTGCTGGCTGGCAGCTGCCTGGTGCAGGGCTTCCCCTGATAGGCTGCGGCTGTTGCTAGGGGGAATTAGCATGAATTTTTCCACATACAGACTCGGTGATTGAATGATAAAAGCTGACTGGAGTTAAAGAGATTCGGCTCAGTATTATGCAGATTTATCTCCCTCTTTTTTTTTTTTTTTTTTTGTCTCTCAAATGCATAAAGGGGAGGAGAAGACAGTTTGTTTCCATCTATTTTTGACCTATTTTTTTCCAGGGGAGGGCAGAAGTGTTGTGAATTTTTGATCATCATTTACTATTTAAGCCATTGAAATGATATGACAGTGGGTGTAATCTTTAATGTATGGAAGATTCGAATGCTGTCTCCTTGGAAGAGAAGGAAATGAATATATTTTGTCTTCTGGTCAGACTGCTGCCTCTTTCTCTTTGAAACTATGTCAGATTCCCTTGCCTGCAAAGGGGAAACATATACCAGGTTTTATTGCATAACATTACTCTTGGCTATTTTTAGCTATCTCTACTAAACAAAATTAGTCCTATGTTTATGTTGGTAGATGAAATGAATCCCCAGACTATGTCTCCTACATGCAGAGACAGACGCCCAGGGTACACTGCAGTGTTGTGTGTCATGCTCATCTGAAAAGGTGTTTTCATACTACAGACATATCACCCCTGCATATCTAGCAGAGAACTAATGCCTGGCCTGTAGTCAGATCAATTGGAGAATATTTTCTGGATTTTGGAGTATTTTTCAGGCTTTGCCTTGAAGTTGGTTTCTCTAGATGGCCTTTAAAAAGTTATCTGTGTCTGCCTAAAATAGTGTTATCTTTTCAGAGAACTCTGTGCTCCCTCAGGAAGCAAATAAAAACAATACTCAGTGAAGAATCCTTTGATGTAATTATGAATATTTCCTTTGTTCTTATCACTAATTATAGACGATCTTTGTTTAAACTGCAATTCCCCCTTTACCATACAAAGAAGTCACAATTTAGAGCCTATAATTTTAAATTGATTTTTCTTGGCAACGTGTTGTGACATCACACTCAAAGAGCTGTGACTTTTCAAAAAGATGGTTGGAGATGGGGGAGAAGGACACAAAAGTCTTTAGAACTGCAAAATTAAAAGCATGATTCGGTGCTGAAAAGTAGTGAGCTAGTTTGTGTCTGAAGCAGCTTCATTTGAAATACTTGGATGAACAAGATACCTTTTAGAGGGGAGTGAGCAGCCTGTACGTCCGCCCGGTCAGCCAGCAGCCTCCCTGGATGCAGAGCTCCCCTGCTTTGGCCCCTGCAGTTTCTTGGGAAGGTATGAAGAGGAAGCAACTGGAAATGGAGACATGCATTTGAATGTGTTTTGTGGCCTAGGCAAAGCACTTGATTCCTGCAGATTTGAATTTCCTGTGTCTCTTTCCTGGCCTTGATTCATTACTGAAACTCATACCTCTGCCTTCTCTGCTCTTTCCTGACAGTCCCATGGAGTGACAGGTTTTTAGAGGAGTGAAAGTGAAGTGCTATTTGGTGCCCAGTAATTGTGTTCTCCTTGGCTGTCCCTGGGGGTGACTACAGAAAGTGAAACTGCAGCTTTGGTCTCGCTTCCCTCAGCAATATTTTCTTAATCAAAGCCTGATCTCTTGATCCGCTTTCCTGTGGGATGCTGTCAGTGGCTGTGGCTTCCCACCTGGGCTGTGGTTTTCACGCCAGTCTTCCAAAGTTACCTCTATGTTGTGTGGTCTGCTGAGCTTCTCCACAGTTGCTTTCCCTGTGATGAACCAGTTTGAATAATCAGAGAAAAGGGCTGGAGCATGGCCATGCTTGGCCCATCCCAGTGCCTCCCTGATGGCTCATACCCAGGTAGGCAGCTGCTTTGTTAACAAAAGGGAAGTCCTGGCATGAAATCCAGCTCTTTATAGGAGGAAAAGCCAACTTTGCTTTCAGGATGCTAGGCAACAGCCAGCCTTTGTGTACAATTGTCTGTTGAGGTTCTTGCCCCCGTTGGTTGTAGCCAGTTGTAGTTTCATCCAGTTCTCCTGGGATAATAGCTAACTTTGTCTTCAGCAAATCCAAATGAGTGTTCAGTATTATATTAATTTCAGCAGAGACCTATTTTCTAAAAAATTGTTTGAGTGTCATCTTATTTTTGTATATTCCTGATAAGAAAGGGAGTTCAAAGAAAAGTAACAAGCAATATGAAGCATATTGCTTCTCTGTGGAGAAGAGTTGTATCCTTGATGTTTTTTTGGGATTTCAACACAATGAACATTTATAACAAACATCAAGTCAAACAGTTTAACAAACCATCAAGTGACATATTAAATATAAAAAATGCAGTGCACCAGAAATTGTATTCAACATTGTTACTTTTATGAAAGTCACTTTAATGGGAATTATTTCAAATAAATGAATGTGTGAATAATCCAATCGTAATGCTTTGGGTAATTATAAATCGCATAAATACAGAGTTAATGAAACAAAACCAAAATCTGAGCAATATATGTGTGTATAAAGTGTAAGAAACAGGACACCAGAGGTTCAAAATGTATCTGTGTTGCAAATACTGTCAGTTGTGCACATTCCTTTGAAAAAATGTGTTAATCATTTTCTGATGATCTCCTCTGAGGTTTCTATTGTTGCAGGAACTTACACCTCCTGCCTTGAAGTTACTTACCTACACAAGAGTGTGTTGTATTGTTCAGCATTCTTGTACCATGACCTCTCCTGTGAGCTATGAAAGATCTATTATGCTGAGTTTCATGCTCTTAGGGTGGCTAAGTGAGTGCTGATTTACTGGTAGCATATGCAGGCAATAATTTTTTTTTTTTTTTTTTTTCTTTCCCAGCAAAAGATCCAGAACCCTGCCTCCATTTGCAGCTGTGAGATGGCTGTGCTGCTTGGTGTATTCCTGACCTCAGAGTCTTGGCTGGTCATGGGTTTGTTGCAGATTTTGTGATGTCATTACAACTTTGCCTTTTTCTGAAAGTGATCAGAGTATACAGGATATAGAACGACACATGTAGATTCCCATGAAGGGATTACAGCCTCAAGGAGTGAGTTGACTCCCAGCCTTCACCTCCTGCCAGGGCCATAAAGATCGTTTCTTCTGCAGCAAATGTGTTTCAGTTCTGATTTCAAACCAAAAGTATGAGGAATTGTATTATATTTCTTAAAAGACTGGCAGTTGGCACTTTCCTTGTATTGCAATACAGTAGGGAATACAAATGTTTTACAAATTAAAATAATCCTTACGAGATTTTTTTTCTGTGATCCATTAACATGGAAACAAATTCTGTAACATACTACCATTAGCCAGGAGCAGTGTTATTTTGGCTCCCACATTCATGCTTTTCCTGCATCCATGGATGTGTGTGCCTGTACACTCAGAAATGCTGTATACATGTAGTGTTTGTGAGTGTATAGACAAGACACAAGCATAATTTACACAAACACAACACTGAAGCATACAGTATGTAATCACAGTTGTCTCAGGATATTACCAAACCCTGTGTCTTTAGATGAATGATGCTAGTTTGTGTATGATGAAAAGTGGCTTGTCATAAAATTCGTGCAGTTCTGGCACGTAGCGTAACCATTGCAATTGCTGTCATCCCATTCACCACCAGCAACAAGAAAAATCATGGAACTGTGTAATACAAAGCTAACAGAAAGGATAATGTGGTGAAAACGAGAGTGTACCACATAGATGGGTTTCATAACCGCTCGTGCCCTTTTGTAGTCAATAACAATGTAAAATGAAATGCATGATGGGCTGTTTAAGAGGGAGAGATATATTTTATATTACCGTTAATTCTTCCCTCCTGCTCTTAGGCCACACCTACTTCAAAAGTGAATCCAGACTCAGATCTTGACAGAGATCGTGACCCTGTTGAAACCAATGGCTCTTTTATCCTGGAATTCAGTGGGGCCAGGCTTTCATCTCTGGTATTTTCCCCTGAATGTCTCTTTTTTTTTTTTTTTTATACTCTTGCTCCAAAGTGTGGTGTTTCTATTTCTACTTTTTCTTTTGCTCCCTGTTCCTCTGAAAATTATTTGAAAGCTTACTTTTTTTTTGACCAATATACTATAAATTTGCTCTTGAGTATGAGAATATGTGGAAAAATATCACTTGAGTGCTGAGCAGACAAGGTGGACTTGCAGTTACTCTCCATAGTTATGTTTTTGTGTATAACTCTGCTTTCATCATAAAATGTCTTCAGTTTTGATGAAAAAGAAACAAGTGAAAAAACAAGGTGAATCTGGTCTCTAACAGGCTGCAGAAACTCAGGTAATGAGATGGCTTGTGTCTGAGCCTACAAAGCTAGGGCTTATAGAAATGTAGAGGGAGGCAGAACACAGCAATCTTCAAAAATAAATGCTTCCTAGCTCTCAAGCACCTTACACCAATATTAAGTGAAGCTACTCATTTGAAGGAAGGCAGACGACAGTTGTGTCTGGGTTTGCCACGTTTTTCTTTGCCTACAGACACAGTAATTAGACATTTGTGAGGTAAAATTTTTTTTTCATATTTCAAGGTTGGAGGCATTTGAGATAATGGCAGCTAGTAGAGGACATGGGTGATAGATTTTGTGCAGTGTTTGAATAATTGAGAGAATACAGAAGATGGAGGAGGTGGTACATCGTGCTGCGTGCTTGGTTTGGTTAAGTTTGAAACAAATGGCTGATGAAACTTAGTTTAAATCTGCTGTTCATGACTTCTGATGATGGCAATGTATTGCAGCTCTTGCCTGCAATACTTGTGTGTATGCACAGGCGCAGATACACACCAGTTTAGCTGAGCTAAAGTTGCTAATGAAGCCATCTCCAGCAGCTTTTCATATGCCTCCTTTGAAACTCAAACTTATGGTTGTTTACAACCTACAGGTAAGACCAAGTTCCTCTCCCTCTCCATTCCATAGTTGGTAAATTTATCTCCCTTTGTGAGTTTTATGGATGCATCCTTTTTGTAAAGGCTTAGAAATTGCAGTGCACTTCAGTGCCCAGTTTGCTCTGCCACAGCCAGTTGTCCTGGTTTTCATCAAGAGTGTTCCGTTAACAGCCAGGAAGTTACACACTTCTGTTCACATTGGACTCTGATTTCTTGGCAGTATACTCACCATTCCCAACATTTTTATGGTTGTGAAGAGATACTTGCGAACATGAACCTTGGGAATGTTTGGAATGGTGAGTATACTGCCAAGAAATCAGAGTCCAATGAATAGTGTCCTCTAGTGCCTATCAGTTCAGATGTGATGTGAGTTTAGCAGACATGAGACATCAAGATGAAGCACAACCCTCTTAAATGTTTTCCTCTGCTATATGAGAGTAGTCTCATTTATTTTAGAAGAAATGAGTGAATGGTCAAGGAACCCAAGTATACAGATGACATTTGATTTCACAAACCAGGTATTCAAGTTATGATGTGTTCCTAAGGAGCAGTACAGGGACTAATGCTGTGCAGATCAACTTGCTTGTGTTTCAATAGTAGATCATCTAAAATCATCTAGAAGACAGAGTGAAAACCTGGCACTGGTGGAGCTGTTAGCTGGGCTGGGCGGGCACAGTGTGTGCTTGGACAACTCTCCAAAGAGATTCTTCGAAGTTTAAAGTGCTGACAGCTGTTGGTTGCCTTCTTTTCTCAGGCTAACTGATGCTGTTTTCAGTTTGGTGGTGGTTTTAAGGAGAGGTAATAGCCCTTATTTAAACCAGCTCTCTCCCATAAACTTTGACTTCTTGATAGCCTTAGGTAGTCCTGACTGCCTCATACTAGTATTCACCTTAATAGGAGTTTGAAGCATGCAGAAAAATTGGAAGGTGGCCAGGATTTTAGAACAGCGGTGTTCTATGTTTGAAGATTTCTAGATGTGTTGGTCATTTATGCTGCTGAGAAAGTTAGAACAAGTGTGAGGTAGTGAAGTCTTGACTTTACATCAGTGCTGTATGATGGAGACCAATAAATTCAGTTAAAACTCAAGAGGTGCACAAATACCTGCTTGCAAAACTGCAGATCACATTGAAAGGAGAACAAAATAGAAAAAAGAAAGAGCATTTTTCTCAGAGAGAGAAATATTTTTAATGTATATGGGGTTTATGGGTTTTGTTTCACCTTTGGTGAGTCAACTCACCACTCTCGTGTACATTTCTGGTATATGCAATAGGAACTCAACATGCATTCACTGGTCTTTATTTTAATGTTTTGTATCACCAAAACATTTTTTTTGTACCCCAAGCTTTATATTGTAGGCTGAAAAGAGGACATAAGCAATCAGAACACTGTACATATGTTTTCTCCTGAAAAATATTTGTATTTGAAGACATTATGCTAGCATACTTTGGCATACAGGCACATCTGAAAAACTTTAGAAGAAAATAACATCATCTGACATTAATTCACAAGGAACTGATGTATTATTGAAGAAAAGTAATTCCATAATGTGATGATTTAAAAAAAAAAAAAAGTTTTTTTGGTAGTTACTTACAGTTGCTTAATTTGAATGAAAGGACTGAGCATAGTCATAAATGCAAATTCAGTAATAAATGTCCCTGTGGAACCTGGAATTCCCACAAAAGCAGTTTCTTGGTTTTTTTTTTTTTTTTTTTTTTTTTCCCCAAAGTGAAAGAACACCCTTTTTTTTCCAAATACTATTTTGGTATTAATTGTAAAAGTGTGGGTGGTTTTTTTTTTTTTTTGTTTGTTTTGGGTTTTTTGAAAAGCAAATATATTTTTGTTATACACTTACACTGCTTTTAGGGCCAAATTTGCCTGGTCAGAATTCAGAAGCTGGCAAGTAATTCCCGTATGAATAAGAGACAGGTGATAGAAGTGAAATTAACTTTTAGGGTAGTTTTGTAACAATGTGTTTTATTTGCAAACCATGTATGCAGTTCTCTGAATGTAGGTGTCTTTGAAATACCTCAAAATGGGCATAACCATGAGTGATGTTCAAAGAAGCTCCATCTTTCCCATGTCCCCTTCCTCTTTGCTCTCACATGCCCTTCGCTTGCTTTGTCTGAAGTTAACTTACTCCATGGGTTTACAACCAGAAAGAAACTCTATGTTCATCCACTGGATTCAGTTCTGCACAGGCTTCAAGCAGTTTACATCTTGGGTTGTCACACGTATTGTGTGCAAATGCTTTTAAACATTTGGTTCTACTTGTCATTGAGCCATAAGGACTTACATACTGGCTTTTATGAGGTCTGTGGTTCTTTCTAGATTGTAGAAGGTACCTACACCATCGTGGTAGCCACTAGAATATGCATCATATTCAAGCACACACATACATATTTTTTTTTTTTTGGAAGGATGAAATGGTTTTTTTGTCACTCCTTAATCCTATGTCAAAGGGTAGAAAATGGAGGTTTTTGTCTCTGTGAGCTTTCTGAGAATCAGAGATTCTTCTCTTTCTTTGGGTCCCACAACCCTGCTTTGAAATGTCTTTTAAAGAGATGAAAAGGGTGTAGTTGTAGCTTTAAAACCATGAACTTTGCACGTTACTGAAAGAAATGGTTCTCCTTTTTATTCTGGGGTTCAGGTTGAGATAATACACAGAAGTTAAAAAAAAAAAATAGATGACTTCTATTTTATTGTATCCTGACTTTTTCTTCCCTTTTTAATTTATTTTGGGAGTCTGGAAAGAAAAGCCTGCTGAAAAGGCCCAGTGTATTGATGTGTGAAATTGAAGGAGTTGCTCATTCTTGTGATACAGACACTGTGCCCTTTGACAGAGTTAACATAAAAGAAACATACTGGAAAACACACACCTAAGTACGAAAAATTCCTTAAATTCAGGGTGTGTTCACACAAAGTGAAATTTCTACAGTGTGGAAAGCATTACACCTGATCCAGAAAAAATGTGAGGTGCCCCAGCCATTGAGATGTGAATCTCTTTAATCCACACAAGCATTAGAAAAATCTGAAACATGTGAAAGTTCAAAAGCTGCAAAGCCATTACATGACTTCTTATTCATTTCTCAAATATTGTAACTTTCTATTGAACTGTGAAAAGGCCTTTTCTTGTATTTTTTTTCTTTTCATAAGCTGTAGATCAGTCACTTACTGATATGTTATTGCACACTGTGAAGCTGAAAGTGAGTTTCACTTGGTTATATCTACTTGGATCTCAATTCTTTATTTATTTTAGAGCAGTTATATAGCATTTCAATAGCCGGTAACTTGTACCTTTTTAGCAGCTGCTGTTAGGGAGGGGGGAAAAGGGCAAGACAGTACAATTTTTAATATTTTTTTTAAGATCACTATTTCACAGTAAGTTTAGAGACAGCTTTAATGACTAGCTCTGACTTTGAATGAGGGCTTCTTAACTGCGTGTGTGCTTATTAAAAAACCCTAAACAACTAACAAAACCAAGGCAACACGAAATACCTTTTGTTCAGATTAACTTTACAGCTCTGAAGTGCACCAAGAAGACCTTTGAATTGAGTGAAACCTTACTTCAGAGAAAATGGTAAGTTACTCTTTGTAAAGGGACACAGTCAGCTGGTAATAGAAATGCTCAACCCAAGGATATCCTGCTATCAAGAACCCTCTAAGTGCATATATACTGAACTCCAAGGACCAGATCTCCCTGATTGGCCCCAGGCTGTCCTCCTCCTGCTGCAGCAGCCGAACCTCCTGCAGAGGCTCAGGCAGCCTGGCACATCTGGCTTTCCCTCTGTGGGAGTATTAATTTGTTTTGCATCTGCAATTTTAGCATTAGGCTTATTTTTGATACCTTTGCCCTTGCTGTGGTCAGTTATAGAGCCCTTGAGTTTGCAAACAGTTGTCTCTCACTGGGGTTATGAGTCATGCTTTAGGCTGTTTGCTTAAATGAAGTACTTGCTGAGATGAGGTTGCTGGGGAAGGGAGGTACCATGTGCCCAGTGGTTTTGCTCTAGGAGTTTCAGGGATGTAGTATTACGCTGCAATGTCTGGAACAAAAATAGATCTCAGTAGACTTCTTAAGGGCAGCTCATATTGACTTGCCATTTGAAAATCAGCCACAAGTTTTTGCCAGTGAACCTCCTGTGAGAAGATAGTATAATGACAAAAAACACGTGGAGCTGGTTTTTAAAATGACATGCAATTGCAGAATCTGACAAAGAGGCTTTCGAGTCTCCTCCCCACAAAAGAAAGAAAAAAAAAAAAAAAGTCTTCTACACTTAAAAAGACAGGGAGAGGTCTGTTTTCTCCATGGAAATAGATGGCAAACTGACTTTCATTGACTTGCCAAAGGATGTATCAGAAGAGCTGAGGTAATCCACTAATTTCTTAGGTGGTGCAGCAGAAAAGTGCAAGTACTCTGTGGACTAGAGGTAAGGATGACTGCAGGAGCAGAGAGGAACATCACCTGAGAACTCTGGGATCTCTGGAAGAAACCACGTTCTCAAGCAGTGCTCATCATTTAGAGCTATATGAAACTTAAACAAAGCAAATGTCTCAAACCTGTGCCAAAACCCAAAGAGGTAAACATTAGATAAGGATTAGCTGTAGTCATTCTGTCCTCTGCTGCCAAAGCCTCACAGCACAACAAAAGACTATTGATCCAAAAGGTCATGCAGAAGAGGGCAGGGTCTGAAGGAACCCAATCTAAAAAAAAAAAAAAAAGCCCAAATGAGACAAATACAAAAATAGTAACTGAGAGATGAATGGAGTTCTGTGCATCAGGCATTTCTCACATGCATTTTTTTTATTTTTCTGTGCAGACAGAATGAATATCCATAATTCTCTTGGTTTATATGGTGATATCCCCCTATAGTCTCCAGAGCCTGAAATTGTAAGTAACTATGTGTGTCACTCTAGATAAAGTGGAAAAGGTGGCAAAAGAAAACATGGAGCTTTGCTTGGGTTTTCCACTTGGTGTTATTCTACTCTACGTGTCTCACAGGGATGCATAAGGCTACTCCACACATGATGATGGTAGCTAGGGCTATGGGCTTATTACTTTAGTATTTAGGCCTTCACAGGGTAGCAGCAGCTGCGAAGGGATATTATATGAACCACCTGCTATTATCTTGATCTTCTTGACCACAGATGTTTTCTTTTTTCCCCTTAGAGTTTATATGGGAAAGTGGAAGACGCCTTTGTAGCTGGGGTGCACAAGTTGTCAGCCTCTCATATCCTGAAACATATTAATAAAGGGCAATTTACTCTTGTGAGGCTGCTGTAAAAAGATTCTAAAATACAGAGATTCTAGTGTCATCCGCTGACGACAGTCTGCTAAGTCTGTTTGTGTTTTGGGGCAAGTGGAAAAAGAGCATTCCCTGTGAATGACAAGTGCCAGCCCCATAATGTCATATTACCATTGTGGATGAATAAAGAAAAAGGCTCATTATGTTATATCTGACTAGAAAGAATCTTAACAAAGAAATACACTGTGTTGTTAGTGACAGGAAGGATAGACTTGTGGTTAGGGCACAGGAGATGTTGGTTCAAATTTCTGGCTCTGCAGGAGACTTCCTTTGTGACCTTGGGCAACTCACGTACTGCTGCGCTTCAAAACAGCACCTAGCAGCACCAGACTGGGAGAGAAATTTCCTAGAGAGATAAATTCCCATTGAGGCAGTGAAATTGGTACCTAAATGGCCAGGTCTTCGGGATGGGCAAAAAGAACTTTGAAAAATCTACAATAAAATTAGGAATTACAGGCCTTGGAGCCTTTATTCTGTGTATTTATTTTATTTTCCCCCCTCTTAAAAAATTATTTTCCTCCTTTTTTTCCCTTTCTCTTTCTCCTATGAAAGACTGACTCTGATGCTGGTTGTTGAGCATTTGAGAATCTGATCCCTGACCTCCTTTGGGATTTTGACTCTTAGTCATCTTAAGGCATGGTTTCCCAGCTGAAAATTGGGGTAACAATGCATCCTTTATTTTACTGTCTGCCAGTTTTGTCTGCTGAGACATTGAGGCTTTGGGGGGAGGGACTGCCTCCTACAATATACAGGTATATTTGACCCTAATCTTTGAGAGGAATTCTTAGAAATGGGGACTTAATCAGTGTGATGAAATGGAACGCATAAATGATGGTAGAAGCAGTGATTTGGAATAAATTATGAGCTCAACTCAGTAGTATTAAGACTGTTTTTGCTTGTTATAGAGAGAGAAGATAGTTTGGGTGAGAGTCAGGATTTCTTCAAGACTTGGGAATGTTGAGATCCAGCCTTGTGGGTTAAAGACATCTCTATGCAGAGTTAGATTAGAGTCTGTGCTGAAGCATGTTTTCAATTATATTTTGTTAGAAAAGTAATGCTGAAATTTATCTGAAGTTGTCACAGTGCTTCAAAGCATGGGCTTTTCCTCTTTCTAAGTCCTTGAACAAATGCAGGATGTGTTGAGGAAAAACTGTTTCCAATTAAATCGATGCATTCTGTTCTTTAATGTTGTAGGACTTCAACTTTTAATTTAAAGAAAAATCCTGTAGCTAGAGTTCAGTAGGATGACTCAAAATTGCTTGGAAAGAAATAATTTGCCTGAATTTCTGTGGCTGCACCGTGTTGGGTCCATAGATAGCTCAAAGTGCCACATAGCCATGAACTTCACTGAAACTCTGCTGACTAACATTGATGGGGGATCCAGCTCTTCTCTGTGTCAGGTCACTGAGTAGATAAACAGGGCTTGGAGAATATGGGTTAAGGGAAATAAAAGTGTTTCCAGTAAATTTCTCTGCTGCTTGTATCAGCTGTAAGGTTTTGTTGTGGTAAGCGTGCCTTGTTCAGCAAAACAAGTTTTTGGGGTTGCAAGGGTTTTTCCCTGCCTAACTGAAGCATTCCTGTTTGTTGCCCATCATTTTGTGGAGGGTTATACCCTGAAAGCTTCTGTCGTGCTCAAGATTAAAAAGGGATTAAGAGCAGGTAATGGGTTTTTCAGGTAGATTTATGAACACACACAGCACATTAATTGTTCCGTTTTGGTTCTTTAGCTCAAGACAAATACTTGGCATGTTTACATTTGACACTCTTAGTTGTCAATTCTTGTAGCTGTTGCTGCAGGGATCCTAAACAAACCACCTTAGCTCTCTTCTGTTATGTTCTTTCTACATGCCACCACCATCCCTGCTCCCCCCTGCACAAACAATTCCCTGCTGAAACCGAGCCAGCAAGGTTATGCCAGAATTTAATTTGACTCACTGATGTTGACTGCTTTGCAGTGCCTAGCCTGCTCAGTTTTGTTTTCCCTCAAGGACGAATTTAAGACTACTCAGAATGCATACTCAAGCTGGCTTTGGCAAAGGTAAAATATATGTGGAAATGATGATAAAAATAAGTTGTGTTTTCATCATACTAAATAAGGAACAAAGGTCATGAGATGTATGAACAAGTGGCCAGTTTCTCCCTTTGGCCAATATCCTGTGTGAGTGAAGGTCAGTGCTGAATTAGTTTTGGATTTGTTAAGTTATGCAAGAAAACTTTATTTATTTATTTTTAAGAGTGAATTTCATTGTGCAGGAATTCTCCTAACATTGTGCACTTAGCTGGAAGAAGTTTGTGCAGGCATTCAGTAACACATTAACCATCTGGAGGGAGCTACAAGGAAAAAAGCTTCATAAATTACTGAGTAGCTTTGCTGAAGGTCAGAGTGTTTCTTCAACTGATCTCCACAAAAGAATCTTACCCTGGATAGTCTTTTCACTATTAATGCAGTCTGTGTGTGGGTCTGTGTAGTGACAGAGCTGTAAGAAGAGAAAAGCTTGGATTTCAGTTTCCTACTTGGTTTTGGTGTGTTTAATACGTGTTAAACAATTAGGTCATTCAGAAGTAGAAATATCAAATTAGGTTTTGGATCCAAGTTACCTAACTGGCTGTAACTGTGAACCTATTTATATCTGGTTCTCTTAAAACTAGGTACAAGTTACTTTGTTACTCTTAAATAATCATTTTGAAATCTGGCCCCTGAAAATAAAAGAAAATATCTAACATATCATTAAACCACACTGCAATTTCAGAGCAGTGTTCTTCAGGATTTTTCTTGAAAAGTCAGGTCAAACCTCTATTCCTACTAAACTTTTAAAATTTTTTAAGCACAAGCAGTTTCAAAGCAACCTCCTGGACTCAGATATACTGTAATTTTGGTATACTTTGATGTATGCACCATGGGATAATTGTTCTGTTTCAGGATGACGTTTGGTTGTATTATCCATAAGAAATATGCTGTAATAGCAGTATGTTCTTTTCATAGAATGAGAGGGTATGCTCTTCTCTTTAGTGTAAGAAAGAAACCCCCAAGAAAAATAACCACAGTGTGACATGAGTCCCCTTAGAGCTGGGGATAATATTATGAATTCCCTCTTAATGAGGGACAAACCCAGACATTTATTTTGCTTTGGAAAAATGTGGAATATTAGAACTCATTCTAGAAATCTGGGCTGTGACTACTTTTCTGCCTAGCAGGGTGAAAATTTTATGTGCTGTGTAGAACTGTATCCTGGTCACCACTTTGAATTCATTATTGACTGTCTGAATGAGTCCTGTCCACTTTCTAAACCATAGCAGAAACGTATTTCAGTGAGAGGTCAAGCTGAGACTATTTGAATGAGCAGACTTGAAAAAAAGAAAAAGAAAGATTAAGCATATTTAATGACAGACTAATAAAATCATTTGCTATAAATGAACAGGTGCCTGACTTGAAAAGAACACAGAAATCTTCCAAATCAATGAGTCTAAGACATTTTTATTGAAAGTCTAATATATATTCAAGAGTTTAATTGACATGCCTTATTATTTACTCTGGGAACCTGTTCTGAAATTATTGTGTTGCTCCTGGTTTCTTCCAGACAAAGGACTAAATGTTTTTCACAACATACTATATGCATTGCTCGACAGATGCTTCATGGAAAAGTGCAGCATGTTTATATCATACTTTCCTTTCTACAATCCTTAGAACTTATTTAAAGGAGAAATCACAGCTGCTTTTGTCCAAAGGGAATTGATTTTTTTTATGAATATCAAATATGACTGGTGATGTGACTCGGCTTTAACAACAGTGACCTAGATCTTGCCATGATGGACTTTATCTCAGTAGTCACTGTGGAGCCATTTGAATGCTTCAGTTTTGCCTAGGTGAGGCAGTATGCAGATTATATCATAGCAAGCAGATCCCTGATAGTCAGAACTGCTGTGCTGTATTGACACATGGCTCGAGAGAGACAGTTTAAATATTATCAGCAGCTTTTCAAGCTTTGCATAAATAGGACGTATCAGGAAGTGGTGTGGATGAGACACTGAAGGTATGGATTTTACAATGGCTTAGCTTAAATGAGACTATTTCCAGCAACAGTTGCTATACATTTATACCAGGACAAAAGACAGCTAGGGCGTTACTGAGACATTACCTGGTCTGTCTGTCTTTTGACAGAAAGATAGCACTTTGAACCATCCCTAGTTGACTGGCATCATGCATTTTGCCGATGGCTACTCAATGATACTAATTTGATCCCAAGCTTATTTTGACAGAAAAGTCAAAAACAACCTTGCATGAGATATTTGTGGCCAGCACAGCAACAGTGTAAGTGTGAAGATTCCCTGATGACTCCAGCTTTAGTTAGCAAACAGTAAACTGCATGTTAGCTCAGTGATCTATTCAGGTTCCTAAACATACATGCACCAGAAAAACTTTGGTGGGTCAGGTATTATATTACTTTCCTTGCTCTCTTTCATCCTTCCTTTCTTCCCTTCCTCGCTCCACACTTTTTCTAGCTTTCCAAAGAACGTTTAAATTTTCACTGAGACAATGATGAACAGAGAATTTCAATGTAACACTGTTGTGTGCTGGTCAGGTTTTGATATACTTTTCCTAAAAATAATAACACTGCTGCTGTCAGGTTTCAATCATTTAAGCTTAAAGAAAGACATTCAGAGGTAACACCTTAAAATTTTAAGGTGCTCAAAGAGTTGCATTAATTTAACAATATGTAAACAATTGTTCTATTGCATCAAAAACTGTTCACCTTTTGGTTGAGTTAGAAGTACATCTAAAGCACTGAAAATAGATCCATTATTGCCTGAGGGCTTTAAGTCGAGTCTTTGCATGCATTCATGGATGAGTCTACTTGGAAAACATTGACTGGCACTAGAAAACAGAAGCTGGACAAAATTAACAGCAAATCTTCTCATCAAAGTAGACCTGTTGACTGTCAGCTGCCCTAGATTTTAGAGTGCAAAACCACTCAGACGGTTCCTGAGCATCGGTGGCTCAGAGAGCTGGGGAAATTAGCCTCTGGTTGTGAGAATAATTGGATTCCATTTGGGGAACTTTCAAACTTTTAATATTTAAAATATTTGAGTGAAGGAAAAGTGGTTTGTTTTCATTACTGTATTTGAAGAGCTGGAGGGTATTTTCTTTCTCTGGTTTTAATGTCTAGTTCTCCTCAGAGGATCTTAGCATACATGCTGCTTTATAAAAGCCACCTTTTTTTTTGTCCTTACTGAAGCACCTACCTCCCTTCTCCCCTTCCTCCCCCCTCCCCGAACACCCTTTAAGTGGGTCAGTAACAACTGGCACAGTGAGAGCAATGGCTTCAAATGGAGAAAGAGGTATCGCCTCCAAACATCCTGAAAGTACATGTCCCACTTCAACAGGCCTCCCTTTTATCATAGGTAAGGTTTCAGGGAGGCTTGAAAGTATCAAAGAAGTAAAAACAGAACTGTTAAAAGAAATATAAAAAACTTCCACTACTTCCTCTTGAGGATCTCTAATGTTTTTTGCATGTCTGTACAGGGGTTGTATTTGCATCAGAAAGTCTATTTTGTTTAGCACTGTATCTGAGATAAAAAGAAAGGACACTTCTCCCCTTTTTTCTTCTAAACTGAGTTTATGGAAGGTCTCTCTTTTTATCAGTGGTACAGATAATAATTCACATCCTCTTTGATTACTCTTTCCAGTATTTAATTAGTAGCTGTTAAGCTTAATCATCCTTCAGTCCTATATTTGAATGGGCCACTACCCATTCCACACATGCTCTGAAGGAGGGATATCAGGACATACATATTACTAAGGCAGAATTTTGTAAGCAGTTTTTTCCATAACCACCAGGGCCAGTTAGTCATCTAGATATTACATAATAAAAGTTCATAAGCTGAAAATAATGTTCTTAATCATTTATGCTCAGGAAAACAGAAGTTTTAAATGTACAAATGGAAACTAGATTTACTGAAGCGTTCCCCTTAGAAGTAACACAAATTACTGTAATTCATAATGTAAATGAAAAGTTTCATATACTTGTGGAGGTACACGCATTTGTATGCATCTTTGTCTATCTCTGCATTTCCTAGAAGTTGGTTTAGGAGCCTAGACTGGAACAAATCTGGCTGCTAGGGAAAGCTCCCCTGTGTTTAGTGAGGCATTGCATGGCCACGAATGTTGATCAGCACAGCTAAGACAGTATCAACGCTTCATTGACCACAAAAGAAGTCAATCTGAGATGTGGAGATAGAACTGCATCCATTTGGGTCTCAATGAGGATTTAAAATCCAGAGCATAATGCACTCAAGGGAGAAGGGATGAAAAAGCACTTCCAGATGTAATGTTTGCAGGGACAAAGTGAGGGTTCTAGAAAAAAATCTGAAGGAGAGACCTATGGAAAATGGTCCTGAAAAAGAGTCTAAATGAACATTGAGAAGAATGCATTTTTCTGCTTATCCAATATAAACAGTAGAGGGAATTTTGAAAACTGGGTGCTAGGAATGTAGAAATTTTGATCAGTTACTCCTGATTACCTTATAGTCATGCTACATGGCTTAAATGAGGCTGTAATAGATACACAGCTTATGTAAGAGAAAGAACATTTAATTATGTGAAGCTAATTAAAAACTACTGCATTGAAACAATGAAAATAACTAAAACATCAGTTAAAAATAATGAGTCTTTTTAAAGTACTGAAGGAGTCAGGGTTCATTATTTGATTTTAAGGTCAAATTCGAAGCACACTCTATCATTGATCTGCCCCTTTTATGCAGAGTTCATTGAAAAAAGTGGGAGGGAGGAAAGATGGGGGTGGGGGGAACAGTAATTCCAGCAGATCCCATGAAATTGTGCACTTTTTTTCCTCAAAGATTGAGGTTAATCTTTTGCAGTTGTACAACTTAATCTGCCTTGATTTATGAAAGGTATTAAGTTTTCTTTTCTGAACTTATCCCTGTAGTGCCAGTAGAAAATTTTACACTTAGTATTCTCTCCAGACCTAATTTCACTTCCATTTACGCATCTCCATATATATACCAAGCAGCAATGATTAGACTGACAGAGCATCACTGTTTGCTCAGCCACAACACCCATTCAGCCCAAACCCTTCCTTTGCAAGCTCTGAAACCATTAGCATCTTCCTTCTTGTACAGGGTAATGCCACCTTCTAAATGCAAGTATGTTCTGTGAAGAGTTTGAGTAGAGTTTTGGTTCAATTCAGTATTTTGACTTGAAATTAAAAAATGATTCTTCAGTTCTTATTCTTTGGAAGAAAAGGTAAAGATTTCACTCGTAAAAGTTTGTGGGGCAGATGTACCTCATGATGAAACCGCTGTCATAGAAAAAGTACCTGTGGGCAAAAACGCACGTAAGCAATTCTTTCAGAAGTCTGTAGTCATCTTAACTTCTGTGGGTAACCCCAAGCTTCTGCAATGTTACTAGATTTAAGAGAAATGAAGTGATTTTTATTTTTTTGTCAAATAAATATACTTATTTCTTGAAGTTACATGTCAGTGATAAAATGTGAGAATGAAATATGCTCTTACACATACCTCAGTGAAGGTAAGTTGATGTTAGCAAAGATTTTACTGGTGTTAGTAGAATCCCATATGAGAATTTGTGCTATTTGTAGCATTGAGATAAATTCCTTTCTGACTAACCTCTTGAATCATTTTTACTCTTTAGCCCTTCATTTCCCATTCCTGTTGGCTAACAGGTAGACAGTTCCTCCTTTCTTCTTCACTGTCTTTGAGTCTTATGACCACAAATTAAACTCCTTTTTAGCAGACTTTTTTTTCTGATCCTTTCAGACAAGGAAAGATCTAAAGCAAACAAAAAGAAATCATTGTCACACAACAAGTTGTGGAAATCTCTGCAGCTGGCCATCTTGGAAAACAAAAGTTCAAGTGTTTTAAAGTAAGAATATCTATATTTGTGCAGAACTATCCCACGGTAATATTCAATTTCATGGTTTTATCCAGTACCCACTACAGAAGGTCCATCACCTGCTGCCTATAAAGTACCTGTGAATCAGAGAGCTGCCTGTCTCTAATGGTCTTTTCCTGAAAATCTCCCACTTGCCATTGTTAGAAACATGGTGATGGACCAGATCTTTAGAGCAAAGCAATACTTTGGTTCCTGTATAAAGCCTTCCTTCTCCCCTCAAGACCCAGATATGCCTCCTGAAATACATATTTGAGCTGCACTGCCAGTGTTCAGTTTAGACTGAAAATTCTTCAGGGCAGTGGTACTTATCTTCCTATTAATGACTGCCCTCTTTGTGAAGTTGAGGACATAAATAATCATAGTACTAAATACAGGGGAAAATCCAGTCCTGCCTTCATGTAGATCAGAAGCAGGATACGTTCTCTAAAGCAGAATTCTTTGCAATTTACATCAGTGATTGTCTATGATAAATATTTTCATAGTTATTTCTAATTTTTCTCATGGCAAACTGAAATGGAGGATCATCTTGTGATGTAGTCTGAGATTCTTTTCTTACATAGTTGACATTTTCCAGTCTAATGGTTAATTCTTGTATGGGAAATAAATAGTTTCTGCAAATTTGATAATACCAAAAGGAAGTTGGGTGATATCTTTGCCTTTAATGCTTAGATGGATATCTGCAGAACACTGTCTCAAGAGTAGAGAGGAATGAAAGCATTTATAATCCACAAATTCAAGGGCTGGATCCAGAAAATTCTTTGGTTTTTAATGTTTACAGTTGGTAAGGGAATATCTTATCAGTAGAGAGCAAAACCAGAATGATGAGCCCCTGTTTACATGGAATAGTTTTTAATTAAGAAATCTAGTGGTCATTTGCCTAAACGTTGGTTATTAAATGTTTGCAGATTCTTAGAGGATGTGTGCGTTTCAGTATGACCACTTGTGGATATTTTAGGGACTGGCAGGGTAATATTGCAGGATGACTGGAACCTTTTGAACTCATCAGCATCACGTCAGCAAGTGAAACCTCTGCAGTGCTCTGACCTGAGAATGTTTTCATTGTAGTTGAAACTCAGTGTACAAGACTGGCTTTGGGTACAGATGGAGGCGAATGGCAGATTGGTAAACTATGCATTAGACAAATAATACCTTATATAAAGAGGACTGCAACTGTGCAGAAAAACAATAAAATCTATTGCTGAAATTAGCCTTCAAACAGTGGCCCCTTAAATGTCAGGGGAACTTTTGGAGCTGGATGTTATCACTATTGATATAGTATGTTCAATTGCCTCCAGTTTATGAGGACAGTATCTGACTCTTACAGGTGAGACTTGTAGAAAATTACTCTGCCACCTATGTGCTTGAGCAGATGTGTTGCCAGTGTAATACTGTGCAGCACAAGGTCAGGAATTGTTGAGTGGCTGCCAGAATTTGTGTGTGGTTCTTGTAGCCCAGTATCTTGCAACATGCCAAACAAACACTCTTCTGTAGGTGAGAAGCATCATCAAATGCAGGGAGCCAATTTTTCTCCTATAGGTCCTTGGGAGTAGAAGCTGTAAATCCTGTTCTTGTGCAGCCTGGGTGTCCAAAGGGCAATGGCAGTCTTTAATACCACATGTACCTATGCTTACTGAAAGCTATATATGAAGGTTTCTTTTTTTACTTAGAAGTAATCTGCAGAACTTCAGCCTGGATTTCTTGAAATAATGGAGCTGTACTAATATGATATTTTTAAAAGCAGGTGCAAATTACACCCTTCTGAAGAGCTTGCTGGGTAATAGTAGAAACAAAGCAATAGAAATGAGGCAGACCAGTGAGAGGAGACAAACATCAATCTAAGAAGCTGAATGCTAGGGAGACAAGTAGCTTCCATTATGAATAATTCTGTTTTTCTTAACTTGTTTCCTGTCTCCATCCCCCAGCATTTCTATTATTCTATAAGGCATTCTATTACTGATTTAGATCAGTAGTAGACTTCTCAAGATGTTTGTTCTTCATCCAGTTTTACATGCAGAATATTTGGGAAGGTGTGGACACTAAAGGGAAACAAACAGCAATGCTAATTCCAGTATTTCCTCATTTGTAAATCAGGCTTTGTTTTCCATGAGTCTCATTATATTTGGTCTTCATGAACAGCAACATACTACTTAAAAATACACTTTCAGTGACTGTGATTTGACTACAAATATTGTCCTAATGAATCCTGGATATAAAGTGGAAAGCTAAATGATTGGAGTCTTGTTTTGCAAAGTCTGCTGTATTTAGTTCTGGCTTAGTAAATGTTTTCTGTACTGTATTTAGTTCTGCACATAGCTAGAAGGTTACTGATAGGTTCTCAGACAACATTACTGGTCATTATACAACTGTTTCAAAAGGCCAGGTTTGATATTTTCTGCTTAGATTAATTTTGAAAAAAGGATACATTTAGGAACACTTGTTGTACAAGGGTCCTGAAGTAATATAATCTCATCCCTTCTGAATGTCATAGAAAATCAGTTCCTTTTTTTTCCCCCTAAATAACTGTTAGTTTCCTGATCACTTTTAGGCTTATACTTGTAATCATTTTGGAGTGTGTAGAGCTGATGGGTAGGGGTCTAGAATATTTCCCCATCCCCACAGGCATTTTCACAGTGCAGCTGTTGATCATGTGAACATATTCATGTTCCCTTCACAGCTGACACCCTGCAAATGTCTGGCGTGCCTGGAGATGGTAAACATGTGTTCAGAGCAAAAGGAGCTTTCTTCTTGTAGGGACAGCATGACAATTTGCTAAGAGACAAGGGAATTTGAAGTGAAAATAAGTTGGTTTTTTTTTTTTTTTTCAATTGCATTAAGATAATACAGACCATCAATGAATGAGAAGCAACTGTGTTATGCTGGTGTATGGATCTAGGAATCCAGACATCAGAAAAACAAGTACTTTATTTTTATTCACTTAGAAGTAAAGGGTTTCAAAGCAAAAAAAGCTAAGCATTTCACAGGTTTTAGGTTTTTAGCTTGTCTCACCTCACTTTTTTGTAAGAGATTTTCCTTAGCTGCCTCCTTAAAACTCTTTTGCTGTGAAGTTTATTAAAATTTTGACAGCTGTCAGACTAGGGATGTGCTGAGAATGCTGCCTATCACACTGACCAACTGTGTCACTGCTTCTTTGTTCTTCCATCTGTCTTGTCTTTTTCCATTTGTCATTTTCTGTCCCACTCTTAAGTGCCTTTGAGACAAGTAATGTTTTTGCAAGGTGTTTTGTACAGCACCTACACAATTGCTTCTGATGCTTGTCACCCACTTGTGTTTTGTTCCATTTATTTGATTCCCTTTTCTGACTAAAAATCTCCTACCAGGTGAAAAAAAATCAGCCCTGTTATACCAAATATGGGAAATCTCATATGAATGCAATTATAATTTTGACAAGAGTCGAAAGTGTTTAAAGAAGAATCTCTAAGGCATGAACGTCTGTCAGTGCTTGCTTCTTCACTAAAGTGGAGCTCATGCCTTTATGCAAGGATTGAATAATCCAGTCAACTAATTAACTATACCTTCTGTCATTTTTTTGAACCTTTTAATTTGAGAGTGCATGAATGTTTCTCTCTGTAACCTACTGAACCTAATATAAGACAGCGAATTGTCATTTGAGCTAATCTAACCATATTCTTTTCTCTATTTAGGAAATAATAAAGCTACAAGGACACGTTTATTGCATATCAAATTATTCAGGTCTTTTGTGTTCAGTGAAGCTCATTTAAACAAAAATCTGATAAAGGAATAAATATGTAATGATGAGTAAAATAATGCAAACTGGGTATAGATAACATATCTAATTTTAATGTTTAAGGACTTAGTACCAGAAGAGAAACATTTATGCTTCTGTATTCTACATTGCATAAAACACCTATGGTAGGTTTATATGACAGCAAAGTGCACAGTTACGTTTAAGGTTAACCCTTAGAACACAATTTTCTTTTCTTCTGGTAGTGCATGCTCCATAACTACCTCTGAACTGCTGATCTTTCTCAGATTTATTGTTTTTGTTTTTTTTTTTTTTCAGTGGGAAGGATACAGTCTACTTGGCTTTTTGTTTACCCATACCTTACTGAAGTCCATCCTCCTGGGTACTTCTCATGTGAGTCCTTTGCAGCTGCTCCAGGCAGTGAGCCAACTGACTGCTTTGTAATCACACCATCTACCTCCCTGAGTTGTGAAGATAAGTCAACTTTTGTACTATTGCTCTGTGGATGAATACTTACCCTGCCCCAATGAGGCTATTAGAGATAAGGTGAGACTTCGTACCTGGGGATAGTATTTTCTACATTTATGTCCACAGAGGCACAGATGGATGGCCTCTCCAGTGGATGTCTTATCCTCAGAGCTATTGTCTTGGAAATAGTCCATTTTTCAAGTGACATTTCCCCCTTTCCTAGATGTTGTCTATTTTTCAGACGTTTTTCAGACATAGCCTAGAAACTGAATGGCCAGTTTCTGAGCACTCAGCTATGCTCTAGCCCTCTCAAACTGTAGCGAAATGGATTTTCTCTCTTTGCAAGAGTTCATATTTTGCTGAAGTACTTTTTAAAACTGCCAAAACAAACCCATCAACAAGCAAAACAACCACCTAGCACTCCCAGCTCCCACCACCTTGTAGTGTTAGAAACAAAACAAAACATCTTTTATACCATGAGAGATTTTACATTTCCTTCTTGTGTGCTGGATTTTTAGAGGGGGAGAGAAAGGAATGGCAGAGAGATGTTGGCCTCTGAATAACAAGTCCTCTTTTTTTTCCTATGTAAAAATTCTGCAAAAATGAAACAGATAAATTTAAACAAATCACTGTGAAGCAGAAAGAAAAACTGCAAAGTAGCTTTATGGAATATCAATAGTGATTGTACTTGTGTCATTTTGGTTTAAATTTTTTAAGTAACAACATGTTAGAAGTAAAAAATAATTACAAAAAATACTGTAATACTAATAAATTAGGACTGATCTCTCTCTTGCTTGGCAGAATGTTAAAACCCATTACAGGAATAATTACTTGCAGTCTAACCTGGTGTTTCATTGTGGAACAGATACATACCTTCTTATATATTTTTATAAGAAAATATGCATTTATTTAAGAAAAAGTATGTTTATACCTTCTTATATTTTAAGGCATAACACCTGGTTTTATTCACATAAACTCTTATTTGTGTGTCCAATCCCATTTTTTCTTAAATTATGTCATAGCATTGAGGGAAAAACTATGTTCATATGGCTGAGAAATTGGAGGCTTGGACATGTTACCAAGAAAAATGCAGTTTAACATTGTGCATTAATGAAACAGGATAAAAATAAATGTCAACTGAAAGCAAGTCTCACCCACATAACCTGGTAAACTTTAAAAACAGTTATTTTGGAATTATTTTTGCCCACTTCTTACGTTATATTCTATTTTGTATCAATGGTGATAGAACTTTTCATACAGATTCATCAGGGAAAGGAATCTTTTTTTTTTTTTTTTTTTTTCCTTAGGGTTTTTATGTTCACAGTAACAGAACTTGTAGGCTTGTGTCTGCATGACATGAACTGCCTTTTGCATCATTGTTTTCACCTCCAACTTTGGGCTTGTTACCTTCACCCCCCTCTGTTACTAGCCCCTAGGCACCTGCTGTCTTATATCCACACACATTCTGTCATGTCTCATTCTTTGCCTGAAAAAAAACCATGTTTGGAAGATGGGACATGAAGGGCTGGATTGATTTCTGTAGGTATGCATGGATGAGGCATTCATTCTTCATGCAGATTTCCCCCCTTCTTTCATCTAGGTGGTGCTTGTGTGAAGCAGCTGCCTTGATTTTTTTCCATCTTTCTTTTGTGGAAACCATATGGGACTTTGTGCAAGCCTGTGTTTGTACATCACCTCTTGTATGCAATACCACATTCAGCTCCAGCTTTATGGGAAGGATAGCATGTTCTACCTACTACAGCAGGTGTAGCATGGATTCAGCAAGAGGACAGCACAAAGCAGGTTGAATGGACTTCAGTTAGGTAGTCCAAAATCAGCAACACTAAGGAGGTGAGACTTTGGCTCCAAAACTTCTCTGACTTCCCTCTAGGGGAACTGTTGTAAGAATTTGCTGCTCTTTGGAAGAATTTGAATGAATCTTGGTGCATAGCACTTTTCTTTGCAAGTCCTCTGTCTGGAAAAGGCCCATGAAACCTATGAGCATATGTGAACATATATTTTCAAAGACATTTCTAGAAGAGATGTCTTTACCATTTATACGATTGGTTATGGAATCTCCTCAATATTTCTTAGCAACAATGAAGACAGATTTAGGGGCAAGAACTGAATTTTCAGAATTTGAACCTTGAGTATGTTAAGATGTATTTCAATACAGAAGATCCCTGTAGGGGCTCTCAAGGATGATGTTTTTCAAGGCTTGATTTGCATATCATCTAAACCTTTGTTTTCTTGCTTTTACTTGAGAAAATGGATATCTTTGTACTCTAGTTATGTACTTCAGATTAATTTTATGGTGTGTTCTTCAAGTTAATGTCATTGCCACTAGCCCAAAGGAGTTTCACAAGGTGAATGAGGGTAATCTTATGTTAGCATCTAGCCTGAGTATCAAGGTGGAAGACAATCTCAGTGCAGAACCTCATACAGGTAATGCATCCAAGCCCTAGTGATGCATATCAATGGCTCCATGTCCCAGTGGAG
>NW_008598016.1:0-39732 GCF_000691845.1 Merops nubicus
GGTCCCAGTACTGATCCCTGAGGGACATTTCACATGCAGCTTTTCATAATTACCACTTTCCTTCTGTGAGAAGAGTTTTTACCTTCTTGTGGTGAACTGGACTGGGAGTTTATCCAGCTTTAACAAGGTTACTTCTCATCTTGAGACCCCATGGTTCTTCTCCTGGAGGCAGAAATATATGTGCTGCTTCCATAACTTGGTGGCAGCTGCTCTTGCCGTATACGACTGGAACAGCAGTAAATTATGAATTTGGTTCCATGTTATGTAGCCCAGCAGGTCCACGCGATAGTGCTTCAGTGATTCCTTTGCTGAGATTGATGTGGGCACCTGCCCTCTCCGTGCACTCTCATTTCTGCAAGTCACTGGAATCATGTACATGTAAGTGAAGCGAAGATGAAATATTAAAGTCTGAGATGCACTATGAGTGCTTCTGTCTCCTCAGGCAGAAGCACTGGGATTTTCTGGATCTGACTGTTAGCTTTTCCTCCCTACTCTGTGCCTAACCATTAAAAAAAAATAAATGTAGTAATCTGTGACCACTAAGAGATAGTTCTTGGATACATCATGTCTGTGTGTCCGACCTCAGAAAGCCCACCAGGCTGCCCCTACTATCCTTCAGAAAAAGGGATGGTCAGGGCAGAGGTTTGGATGCATTATGTATCTTAATGTGTCATGAATCGCACCATTTCCTCTTCATTGAATTTGTGAGGTCTTTCAGCTGAAGTGTAAAATCCTTGACATGATGCATTCATGGTATCTGCACTGATTTACAGACAGATGGCCATACATCACTAAAGCAAACCCGTGTATTAAAAACCTGACTTTTTAAAGCATGCATCTCTGAAAATCATTATGTCCCCTAATTTTTGGGCCTTTGGGCCTTAGCACAAGCTTCACTCAGTGGAGGAAAAGCAGAGTTGTAGGCTTTCCCTGGCACTCACCAGAACATGGGCAGGTCAGTCTCCAGTTAGTACTGCGCAGTGTCCAACCCAGTGGGTGCCAGCCCCAGGCAGGGCTCCCAGCTTCTGTGAGAGGGCTAAGAAAAGATATGGCAGGGTAGAAAGGAAACAGTGCAAAATGGCTATTTGAAGCCCAGAATATATTTAGCAATTTGGCAACCTCCCCCCCAGAAACATTTGCAAGTGATGATATTCTTGGTAATGTCTTGGAAATGGGACTGTAAGTATATGTTTATTTTTCAAAGGAAACGTTACATAAGCTTTCCAAAATGCTTGCACATGCTTAGAGGTTTTCTTTTACCTACTACCATGAGCACATTTCCTCATGATCTCTTAATTTTTTTGACTTCTTCACCTGCTCACTAAGATAAATAGATTAAAATCTTACCATTTGGTGAGTGAGATGGAAGAAACTTTCTTCTCTGCACAGGACAAATATGTTTACATATGCAAACATACAACCATCAATATTTGTTAACTGCAGTACTTCCCTGGTGCTCACTTTCCCATATCTTTCCTTAAGCTGCTCAGCCAGAAGAGTGGACAGGAAGTGTAGCACCAGAGATGTGAGCTGGCAGGAGTGACTTGGTGGGCGCAGGGCTTTACAAGCCTCGCTTCCCCTTGCTGCAGCACCAACAGCAGAGGCGTGGAAGTAGCACACAGGGTGCAGCAGTGATGTGCCTGGAGCACCCCGCCTGGTAAGAAGACCTCTGGTGTGGCAGCGAGCAGGTCCCATGTCTTACAGTGGCTGATTTTGGAGGGTAAAAATAAATAAATAAACCCATTAAGAACGGCCAAAACCAGGAAACAGGAAAAACAGGCTCAGAGCTTAACCAATAGTTTCTTTCTGGCATATGAGGACTTCATTCATCTATTTTAGTTTGAATTTTGAGAGACCCTTAAAATTGGTGGCATGATGGAAACAGGGGACAGGATGTAATCGCAGCCTGTGCAGCATCCCCTGTCTTGCCTCTGCCTGAATGTTACCTGCCTCTGTGCAGAGAAAATCAGCACTCCCTCACTGCTTCTTCAGGGCTGCAGAAACTTCTGCATGGTTTGCTGTGGAGCCAGACACAAGAACAGGGCTGCTGCTGCCCGAGCTGCCCCTGTCCCTGCCACCCTCCAGTGCAGAGCAGTCACACTCTGAAATCATCCATGCCAGAGGGCACCTGCTGGGTGCTTCCTCTCATAACACCAGCTCTATCTGGGTTTTGACATCAGCCTGTGTATTTCTGACCTGTGTCAGCCTGAACAATGAAAAGCCGAGGTATATAACTGCACCAAACCAGCCTTAAACTGCACCAACTATTATCACTACCAGCTAAAATCTTTCTTGAACCTTGCCCTAAGAAAAGACATATAAGGCTCAGAAAATAACTTACACGTTCATAGAAAGATTTTCTTTCTGTTGCCTTGGCCACAGTGTTGTGTGACAAAAAATACTGGGAAGATGAGTGGGGAGTTGGACAGAGAAATGTATGGGGGTTGTAGGAAGATCATGTTTGTGCATAAGACAGAGGAGAAATATTCATGGGCAAACCCATCCAGATGGAAATATCACCCCTGTAAATCTGCCACTTTAGGGAAACCCACAGTGAACTGTAGCAAATGCTAGATACACAGGCTGCAGCTACCTCCAGTTTTTATGGGCTTTCCAAACACGTTAGCACTAGCAGACCTTCCCTTCCAAGAAAACCATGATATCTGAGAAAATATGTGAGGCTAGAAATGAGTGAGCTGTACTTAACTTGCACTTAATAAATGTGATTCTAGCAAATCTGCCCCACAAGGGTACATTTGCCTGAACACTAATTTTACGAACCTCGCAAATGCCTCATGCAATTAAAGCTATGCAGTAGATCCGAATTGGAAACTCCAGAGGCAGTCGTAGTTCAATGAGATCTGGTGCAACAACTTTCTGTTTTAATGTCCCAATACCTAGAGTCTCATGCTGCTCATGCGTAGTGTTGAGTGCTCCACATGGTATCACTTCTGTGGTCAAATAGAGCCATCCCCCCACAGCCACACCTGCTGCCCAGATACAAGCCAAGACTTTCACAACCCAGCCTCACAGAGGAACCTACCAATGATAACCCTTTCAGCCTTATTACCTATGCTGTGTGAAATTCAGTCCAGCACATCAAAGGGAAGTTTGTCTTTGAAGGGCTGCATGCTTCCTGCATGGAAACATTGCTCTGATTTAATTAAGCTTGATTTTATAATCAGTGTAGTTAAACCAATATGATACTTGTGACAAAATATGGCTGGTGTAAGCGCCTCACATGTATATGGCGTGATGTCAACACCACCCATAAGCAAGTGTCATTAGAATTTTCCTACTATTCATTTTTTCCCCATTTTTCCTACATTGTCCTTCTAATTCTTATGCATTATCTCTTTTGTTCACATTCATATGCTCATAAGTTTTGGGGTTTTTTTGGTTTATCTGTGCTATAGATTTTCTTAAGGTCATTGTCCAGAGTTCAACCTTTCAGTTGCAAATGGTGAGGCAAAGTTAAAAGTCAGTAACTGGATATTCATCTGTGAAGGACATGACATAGGAGCTAAGTATTAGACATGAAAGGATAGCATTTCATTTAAGATAAGACCTAATCTCTTCCCTATGTGACCAACGTTTCTGAACTAAATATGAGTACTTGAGCCTGGGGCTATTTAACTTTGCTCCCAGCTAGGTGAGTCAGTAGTGATGGAAATACACAGAACTTAATCTGCAGCATAATCCTTAATACAAAATGCAGGTGCCATTGAGGCAAGGGAAGTTGACTTTAGGTAACATCTACTAAGCGTTCACAGAACATCTCCTCAGTACAAGCTTGAGTTTTCTTGGATCTTGCTGTACCAATCACACCACTTGTTTCCTGGAAAGCCCACAGTCCACATCACTCACAGTGATGCTCATCAGTGGGGTTGGTTTCTGTTCATCACCATATTCTTGAGAAAAGACACCCTATAACCTAAATTTTGATGAGGGTGTGTTTTCAGATGCTTGTCCAAAAATTACAGTTTAGAAGCATGGTTATCAGCATACAGATCATAAATAACTACTATTTTTTTGTGTTACAGCCAGGTGTTGCTGACAGACTCCCTGGAGCTCCACAAAGCATTGGCCACATAGACAGCCAAATTCCTGTTTCAGTGGGCTGAGGCACAAAAGTGATAAATTAGGTAACGTGAGTCAGATTGGCATATATATGCCTGGTGAGAATTATACATTCATAGCAGGGATATTTATAGTAACTAGAAGGGGAAGTTATTGGGGTTGCATTAAGAATAGAGCATTTTTGTTTTATGGATGATGGGACTTAAATTTATTGCAAGCAGAAAGTGGACTGTTGACCTCGGTTCTTTAAGAAACGTGAAGGAAACTCCCGTGAAGAGGGGACCTTTCAAGTGTGACATGCACTCATCCATAAAAGTTATCACATTATCCTCCTCACTCTGGATCCATTTCAGGCATCACTTTCTCTCGAATTCACAACCTGGAGATTTTTTTACTGCAAGTGTATTTAAGAATCCAGAAGGACATATATTTTGTCAGTTTGTGTTTTTAACATACTGATGGATTGTATTGTACTTCTGATCCTTCTCTGGATTTGTTATTTTTGATTCACCGTAGACAACTCCCTTTTCCTAATAGCTTGTGACTGTCAAGCTGTGAATGACAGACACTAGAAAAAAAGATGGGCAAGATTTTTAGTTGTCCTTTCATAACATACTGTAAAATTTCTCACTGCAGGAGTGGAGTGTTTTCAAAACTGACTCAGATGAATAAAAAATGAGCTAGACATCCTCCTGCTGACTGGGCATCCGAGAGGAGACGGCTCTATTTTTCTTGTACACAGTGTTGAATCACTTAGTATAACCTGAAGTACATATCTTCAGTTTCTGTAAGCCAAGGTGGGAGCCCAAACTTCACTGCGCTCCACTGAGCGAGGATTTGGCTCTCCTGCCTGTCTCAGCCTCTAACCACACCGCTAGGAATTTACAGATTAAATGGTTTTATAGAAGCATGGTGGGATCACCCTGGCTGGATGCCAGGTGACCACAAAAGCTGCTCTACTACTTTTTTCTCAGCTGGACAGTGGAGAGAAAATATAACAAGAGGCTTGTGGGTCAAGATAAGGACAGGGAGAGATCACTCACCAATTACCATCACAGGCAAAACAGACTCAGCTTGAGGAAATTTGTTTGTTACCAATCAAATCAGAGTAGGATAATAACAAATAATACAAAATCTTAATACAGGTTCTCCCCACTCCTCCCTTCTTGGGCTTAAATTTACTCCTGATTTCTCTACCTCCTTCCCCTTGAGTAGCACAGCAGGACAGGGAATGGGGATTGAAGTCAGCTCATCCCACATTGTCTCTACCACACCTTCCTCCTCCAGGGGAGGACCCCTCACACCCTTGCCCTGCTCCTGCATGGGTTGTCTCCCATAAGAGAGAGTCTTCCATGAGCTGCTGCAGCGTGGGTCCCCACAGGGTCACAAGTCCTGCCAGCAAACCTGCTCCAGTGTGGGTTCCTTTCTTCACAGGGCACAGGTCCTGCTAGGAACTTGCTCCAGCTCTAACTTCTCATGAGGTCACTGTCTATTCAGGCATCCACATGCTCCAGCATGGGGTCCTCCATGGGCTGCAGGTGGATATGTCTCCGCTGTTAACCTCATGGGCTGCAGAGGGCCAGCCTGCCTCACTGTGATCTTCACCACAGGCTGCAGGGGAATGTTTGCTCCAGTGCCTGGAGTGCTTCCCCCTCCTCCTTCTTCACAGACCTTGCTGTTTCTCTCACATATTTTCACTCCTCTCTCCAGCTACAGTTTCTGTTGCACAGGGATTTTTCCCCCTTCTTAAATATGTTCTCACAGAGGTGCTACCTCTGTCACTGATGGGCTTGGCCTTGGCCAGCAGTTGGTCCATCTTGCAGCCAGCTGGCATTGGCTCTAAAGTGGAAGCTTCTAGAAGCTTCTCACAGAAGCAAACCTTGTAGCCTTCTCACTACCAAAACTTTGCCACACAAATCAAATACAATGAAAATTCCTGGATTTTTCTGGCTGATGTGGACAATGAGGGCTGTTGATCTCAAAGGGGAATTTGGCTTTTGCTGCCGTGTAAGAGGGTGTAATTGCCAGAACGGGGTGGCCAGCAGAAGCGGGGCAGAGCAGTGCCCATGGTCCCTGCTAGGCTCCCACCAGAGCCCCTCTGCCTCTCAAGTGCTACTTCCAGCATCCTAATGTTTTAAGGGAAAACGCAATGGCTTTGGAGTGTATCCCAGCTGTTCCTGGCTCCAACATGGTAATCATAAGCAGATTTAGGAAGAACCTCGGAAGATGATCTAACATCATCATCAGTTGGCTTTACCTAGGTCTTTCCTAAAGGCCTCCTGGATAACGTTTTCTTAGAAATGAGTGGTGATGGGGATATGCTTCCCTTATGAGCCTGTCTCTATATTGTCCCCACAATTGGGAACTATTTTCCATGATGCCTGACTGAAACCACCTCCTCCTCAGTTAAGCCTATGACAACTTGTCCTAAGCCCAGGGGATATGAAAAAAAGTTTATTCTTCCCTCCTTAGAGCTACTTTCTACATATTTGGACACCGTGTCCCCACAGTCCTCTTTTCTAGACTAAACAATACCAAATCCTTCAGCTTTTCCTTGCAGTTCATGATTCCTGCTCCTCAGACAAGTCTTGTTCTCCGAATTCTTTCCATTCAGTACATTTCCTTTCTAAATCAGCATTTCCAAAGCAGGATATATTTTGTTTGTAAGGATGACGTGCACATGTTTCTCTTCCTTTCACACCCCACCTCCAAAACAAATCTTTCTCTGCTCTTTTATTAACTGAAGAAAGGTATAGCCATGGAGTGGGATATGGTAAGGTTGGCACTCCATCCTTAATATTTTACAAAAACATTTGTTACTCCCCATGATATGGAATTCCATTTAGCAAGGAAAAATATATTAGTTTCACATTTCCTAAGTGTCGTTATAACTGTTGAAGGCAGAAAATATATGTAAAGCTATTAAAATATTTGGACAGTGTAAGTTTAGATAAGATTCTAGCAGATATTCCTATCACACATTTCTCAATATGAAAGCTGTGACCCAGCTTTTCTCCTGAATCAGCAAGTTATGGGCCCTGGTTATCTAGAAAAGCTAAATGGTTGCTGCTTTTAAATTAACAGAAAGGTGATCGCTACTGAAGTGCATACACTTGGATGGAAGCCTAAGCTGTAGGATAACTCTGGACATGAATTGTTTTAAGATTCAAGCTTGACCAAAAAAAAAAAAAAAAATCTGTTACTGTGGTAATTCCCAGACCGTTCTGAACAAAAGCTGTTTTGTACACTTTGTTAAAAATTCAACTTTTTTTTGCACCAAGTAGGGAAAAAAAATCTGAAAAAAAAAAGTTAACCAATTTAAAAATGAAAAATCCTCCAGGATGCTGGAGGATTTCATTCCTGAAGGAGTGAAAGATGAAAAGAAGAAGGATATTGTTCCTGAAGAGTGAAAAGGTTCATTGTCATGAATGCACAGGATTTTGGGCAGAGGAGCATCAGGTGATGACCTGAAGGTGTGGGAAGGAGATACAGGGGCAGAGGAGGCACAGAGTTGGCAGCCATGGAGCTGCTGAGTTGAGAAATGCCACATGCAGCCAGAAGGGACAAAGAGGCAGCAGTGACATCGTGAACACAGCCCTGAGCATCTCCTCATCAGCAGCATGGGTTTTCCTGGGTTGCTATCATGGAGATGGTCATGGGCACATAGCAGGTTGGTGACCTGGACGGGGAGGATGGGATACCTCCAGATCACTTTGCCTGGTCCCCACTGCGAGCAGGGAGCAGTAGCATCTTGGCAAAGGAACAACTGAATCTTCCTTCTCTCATTCTAAAAATAGCAGCATAAATATTGTGTATGCATTAATTATAACTGATACAAGGGTAGACTGTGGAAAAATACCTAATTAATGTGAGGCATGTTCAAGTGACTTCACTGAAAGCTATGACTTTTTAATAAAAGAAAATGACTTCTTTTTTTTTTTCCCACAGATGCTTTTAAAAATGGCACTTAGACAATTTAGTTCTCAAGGTTTTTTTCCCCTCCACAACACCCTCAGGCATGGAGTCAGATATCTGGTCAGCTTAGAGTATAACATCAGCAATATAGCATTACCACAAATTTCAATATTTTGCACACAACATAGAATTACAGAATCATAGAATTGTTTTGTTTGGAAGAGACCTTTAAGATCATTGAGTCCAACCGTTAACTCAGCATTGCCAAGTCCACCACTGAACCATGTCCCTAAGTGCCACATCTACACATCTTTTAAATCGCTCCAGGGATGGTGACTCCACCACTTCCCTGGGCAGCCTGTTCCAATGCTTTACAACCCTTTCAGAGAAGAAATTTTTTTTTAATATCCAACCTAAACCTCCCCGAGCACAACTTGAGGCTATTACTCATGTCCTATCACTTGTTACTTGGGAGAAGACACCAACCCCCACCTCTTTTGGAACCTCTTTTCAGGGAGTTGTAGACAGCGATAAGGTCTCCCCTGAGCCTCCTTTTCTCCTGGCTATACAGCCCCAGTTCCCTCAGCCACTCCTTGTAGGACTTGGTTCTCTAGGCCCTTCACCAGTTTCATTGCCCTTCTTTGGACACACTCCAGAACCTCAGCATCTTTCTTGTAGCAAAGGGCCCAAAACTGAACACGGTACTTGAGGTGCGGCCTCACCAGTGCCCAATGCAGGAGCACAATCACTTCTATAGTCCTGCTGGCCACACTATTTCTGATACAAGCCAGGATGCATAAATTACAGCTTACAATTTTTTTAATGTAATTGGGATATATGCTGACGGCAGGCTTGAGAGGAAATAAAACACATAGTGTAGATAATCACAGTTAGATGGCCAGGGACTATCTTCTCAGGATGACATGCAAGCCTATCAGCTTCACATCTTATGTATTTGCAGTTGTCAACATAGCTGGCCATGGGGATGTGTACTTGACCACAAAAAAAAATTTTAAAAAGAGACTAAAATTAGTATATTTATTAAAAAGACACCTGAAACACTGATCACAGGACTATCATGTTGATTCTGCTGCTGTTTGAGGTTCACAGCTTAATTCTGTACTGAAGAGGTTTGCTGTTGGCTTAAAGACTTACAGGTCAGTGGAAACTGTTGATCCTGAGAGGCCTGTCAAGAAAAACAAGTGAATTATGTTTTTTTGGCCAAGTCATGTGCTTATCAGGCCAATTTCGTAACCAAGGCAGCAAAAAATCCACTTCAATGAACTGAAATTAAAATGTGTATAAATGTACAGCCTAGGTTTTACAGGATCTTTAGTTTTTTGCAGTGTGGCATAAGGGCACATATTTTTGTTCTCAGAACAATTCTGCTGGTTTCAAAAGGCTGAGCTGACACTGGTGTCACATTATCCATTTAATCTACAATATATGCTGGCCTTGCTCTTTATTTAATGCTTTGCAATGCTATTTAGATGCCATAATTTCACAGCTACCTCACTGGATCGATGAGGAAAAGCACAAAGCTGCCAGAGGAGTTTTATTTCACACATGAAGTCATCAGCAGCCCAGGCCTTTCCCAACTTACCTTTCCTTCTCCACCTGACTGCAAAATGAAAAAATAGTTCAGGAAAATGCCACCACTTTGTTCTCATGCAAGATACTCATAAATTGTATTCCTTTAGCCAGGCTTTATTATCTGATGTTAATGAAGACTCTAGGGTAACACTGGTTTTTTTTAGAGAAGGAACTGGTGCCAGAAAGGAGGTTGATGTATGGTTGCATACCTCCAGTGTTATCAGTGGAAACCCTCTGAATTACATCAGTGGAAGAGCTTTCCCATTCTCTTTAGTTAAAAAGTTTCTATTGGCAGGATAATAAAAATCCCCCATCGCATCTCATGAATAGTTTACACTGTAAATTCCAGAGCCCTGGCTGCTCCACTGCATGGGTCCCACAGCACAGCAGCCGTGCTGCTTCCCATCTGCTGCCAGGACCTTCAGATCTCTCCAGCAGCGTGAGGGGCTCCTTTCCAGCGCTGGGCAAGTGGGAGAAGACCAGAGCACAGATGCAAAGGTGCGCTGCAGCCTTGCAGGCCTTCGCGGGGAAATTTGGTGGCTGCTTGGCTATGTGATGTGGTGGTTTGCAAGGCCTCGGAGCTGCTCCTGTGCCTCCTAGGTCTTGACTTGGAGGATTAATGTCAGCTCTTTAAGTTGTAACATAAAAGCCCATCTCTTAAACCCCAGCTTCTCACACCATCCAGCAGATCAAGGTGACTTACAGACTCATTAATCTGCTGAATAACCAAGATACAAAGCCCTCGCCTGTCACTCCACACTTTCAAATCCTCTGAAAACAGAGAGCTTCTGTGTCACCCCCCCAGCCATCCCATGACAGCAGCACACCCCATCATTTCTAATGAGGGGTGGCCATCCTGTGTTTTTGGAGCAATGGCTGGTCACTGTAGACCAAATGGCACCCAGCTAGAGGGACAAGTATTTTTAGCTATGTCTCCATCTGCTGCCTAACCTAACCCAACCCAACCCAACAAGGTCTTTCTTTAAGCTTTGTGTCTTAGAGACTGCGGGAACGAAGGTGAGCTTGACTTTCCAGCCTGTGGCTTTGGTTGTTTTATTGCTTAATTGGAGTGTGTGGATTGATGTGTAATTGGCATATGAGCTTTTGCTAATGAATTATGTGCATGACAATGGAGATAACAATAATTTACTCTTCCAGAGAGCTGCACTGAAAGGCTAGCAATCAGAGCAGGCTGATTAGTGAAAGCTCCTTCTTTTACTCAGGGCTTTGAATGCTATAAGGTGTGGTGTTAAATACCACGTTAGGGAATAATAGTATCCTGCTGCTAATTTAATACCTATGTCGCATCATAGAAGGATTTCCAGCATAAAATTGATTTTCTTTCTGGCTTATATACTGATAGATGTAGAGTAGGTATCATTTTGTCTGCTAGTTGTTGCTGTTGTCAAGTGGGGATGATCCCAACCATAAGTTTTCATTGCAAATTTACAGTTCCCAGACTGTAGCATTATATCAGCCGTGATGCATATTTTCATATTGACCAGTAAAGTTGCAGTGTTCATTTCTAAATGGTACCAAAGAGTTCTTGGAGTAAAAGCTCATATTCTCACAATACACTAGAAAATGTCACAGGATGATGATAAATATAAAATGAAAAATGAAGTGCAGCTCAGTAGAATAATTGTCACTGGTGTCTTATGTGCCGTGCATAAGGGATGACAGGGGTGGTGGTATCCAAAAACCTCCAAGAACTTTGCTTTTTGCTTGGTTTCAAAGTTAAAATTTTCTTTCTCCATAACCACTTCTTCCTCTTTGCTTTCCACAGTTACTTACACCAAAGAATGTTTTCCCAGACATAAAAAAATTTTACTTTCCCTTGTTTCAACCCATCTTGTTGTTTCTTCTTCTTTCTGAATAGCTGCTAGCATTAGTCATTTGTTCTCAGTGGTGCTCACATCCTGCTTCTGCCTGGAGGACTTTGAGGACAGCTGGCAGCAGAAAGAAGGCTGTAGGCCAGACACTTTGTTCTGGGCAGTATCTTGCCCTGATCTGCAGGTTGACTATCCCCAGTCTTGACTGTTAGACCCAGTTTTTCTATAAGAATGAATCAAAGGCTGATCGCTCTGGTCCCTCTTGAGGCTTCTTTACTAGATATTTTGTTATCTTTCATAGCACTGTGTTTGTAGCTCTTCAGCCAGCTTTCAATCCATGTGGCGATGTTCATTTCCAGGCCAGTTTTGATTATTATTCTTTGGTGTGAGATACCCTATAATTTGCTTTACTAAAATCCCAGAATATTTCCTTTACGTCATTGGCTTTGTCCAGTAATGGAGAAACTCCATCATAAAATGTAATCAAGACTGTCTGGCAAGATTTGTATTTAGAAACACATGTGGCTTATTGCACATAATTCCACTGCCCTCTTGATGTATCATGATTATATTTTCAATCTCAATGTTATATTAATGTGGAGAGAAGGGGGACACACACGTTTGTTTCATACCTGACCATTTTTTTATGCATTTACACATGTTCTATAATGCAGAGCACATACACGAGAGAGCTGTGTTATTTTTCCATGTGGTTTAGGCTGTTTGTTTATTTTATCATTAATTCTCAGTGAGAAGGTCATCCTTTCCCCCAGATGTTTATTACTTTCACAAACCAAAAAGATTTCTCTCATAACTTGCATCACAGATCTAATACTTCTAAAATGCACAAGCGATGCCAGCACAGTGATGGTTTCAAGAGCTTTCTATATGCAGAGCTGTGGTTTACCACCACACCATGGCTTACCACAATTTAGCAGAGAGCTGTAGCTTTTAATCAATAAACCAAGTCTTGGCCAATTTGAAAACACAGTGCTTCGGGGGAAAAGATTTGTGAGAGATATACTGCACTGGTTTCTTTCAGCCTTTCTATTTACTTCCATTTTACAAATTATTATTACAGATTCCCAGCAAGGAGATAAGTCTGACAATCAGGAAAAGTTTAGTTGTTGACAAATTGGAAGAGACTAGGTCAAATTTGTCAATTAATTTTTCAGCCTTAACCTTCATACCCCTCTGATCCTTTTTTAGGTGTATATACAGATTTCTGAAAATTCAGAGTAAGCGTGGAGGTTCCTGAGGTTTAAATATCCTATCTCCACTCAAGATTTTTTCCGTTGCAGAAATTTTGATCACTTTGAGTGTACTCAGCTACCTTTGCATAGTTATACTAGTGACTGCAAGGAGAGCAGACTTGGAAATAAGCTCATATATGCATAATAGAGAACTGAAATGGACAAGTAAATACATTATAGTTTCACGTATCTATATGAGCCTGGAGGGATGTATATATGTATACAGGTTTTGCTCTTGGAAATCTTACAAATGTGTTTGATAGAGGAGATGAAAGAGGTATATTCAGCATATAATATAAAAATGAACTGGTTGTTTGGAAGGGGGTGATTTGTACTTCTGACATGTCTGAAGTTTAATTTCTTCAAATAGAGTCTCTATTTTTGCCTTGATAACTTGAAAACACTGGTAGCATTTGCTAGAGAGATTTATTTCACTAGCTGAAAGCTGAGTAGGCATCTCTGAGCAGCTGGTGGTAAGGACAAGAGATAGATTGAATTAAATCACCATCATGAATAGGGTTTGATTTAAGGAGAAAGAAATTTTTTTAATGACATCAAATTCCACTTGTGACTTTTTCCTCAGCAGAGACAAGCTGTAACTACTTTACATTGAGCAAGATATAAATCTTTTGACCTGGTGCTATAATATCCAAGATGCCAGAGATAATGTTACTTGATTTAGAATTTGTGGCATCCACTTGACAAGGAGAAGTGAGAGCCATGCTGTAGAGCACTGCAGCAATAATCACACCAAACATCATAGAATCACCATGGTTGGAAAGGGCCTCCAGGATCATCAAGTCCAGCCTTCCTCCCAACATTTCCCTAACCACTAGATTATAGCCAGGACAACAATTCATTTATGTTCCTCATTGTGGGATATTTCAATACAGACAAGTCCATGCTAAACCAGCATTTTATATCAGTTGTCCTGCAGGCAAGGGCAGCATCTGTCTGGAGTTCAGCTTTTTTGTCAGTTTGGCACAGAAATATTTTCAACTGAGTCTGCTGCACTTGCAGACAGGCTGAATGTCACACTGATCATCATCCTGCGTGACCAGAGGGGCAGAATTTGGGCTTCACTGAGACATGCAGTGAGTTATTTGTGAGAGGGCTGCAACGTTTCAACATCTCGAGGATGGGGAATTCAGATCCTGTCTCTAACAAGTTATCATCTGGAAAATTGCTGAGTCAGCCACTAAATTATCTCAAAACTGTTTTCTGTTCTGAAATAACAGTCAGATAAATGACTGTTTATTTATTTTCATAGTGGTAGAGTCAGAAGCAGCAGAATGGGAAACAGCATTATCCTGCTGCAAATGAAGGGGTGATGTCCATAGGATGTGAAGTAATTGGGGAGAATCAGGATCAAATCTGAGGGAAGTCTGTCTCACTAAGACCATTATTTAAAAAATAAAATAAAATAAAATGTACAAACAAACAAACAAAAACACACCAAAAATACAAATAGCCCAGCCCAAGCAGGTCAAGGTTTAAAATATTTTGGATTCTGATTGCTTCAGAAAACTTATAAAATACAGTTCAATTCATTAAATTCAGCTGCTGAGGTAGAAGTTGCAGAAATCTGTGCACCTTCTTATGCCTTGTCTTGGCTTATTGTACCTTCAGAAAGAACCAAAACATTGAGTGTTCTAGTAAAGTATCCCACGGGCGTTGCCATTGCCATGGGCAAGAGTCTCAATTGTCCTTTGCACCCTTCCCAGCAAAGCTGCTGTCACCACCCCTGGAGACCTGCAGGAACAGTCTCAACAAGGGGTGCTTTGAGTCAGCCCCTTCACATCTCAGTGGCAGCTGCTGGGGGAAATAATCTTACAAGGTAACAACCAAAGCATATTTCTATAAAACTGCTACTCTAGAAACTTGCATTTATTAGACAAGACTGTCTCAAACAAAAAAAAATGCAAATTCAACTATTTCCACAAGCTTTCTGCTGCTTAAACTGGCTTTGGAGAAGGTGATCATTATTGGCTGTCTAGCTTCTTATGTAAAAATTAAGAATTTTGATACTGGGGCCTAATTTTGTGGAAGAGTTTCTTTTTAGGTGTTTGAAATTGTGAATGAAAGGATATGGGATAATTATAGAACTGCAAGAAAGAGAATAGACAGTATTTGTGAGCAAGACTAAAGAAATACATATTTTTCCAAGGGTTTATGGTCGTTATCATCCACAGGCTGGCTGATTGCAAATGACATCTCTGCCTGTGCTGTAGTGATCTTCCTACTTCCCACCATGAGAAAAGACAGGACCACTTGCCTTGCCCTTTCTGGGTGTGACTGCTCCTTAGCATGGGGTGTTCATGCATTTTTCGTCTTGCCACTCTTCATCTGTCACGTTATACCAGCTCAGGCTTTCTGGATCATTCCTCAGCCCCTTGGATGTCCACACGTTTGTGTGCACAGACACCTGCCCAGATGCCTTCATTACCTTCTGGGCAATGCCTGCTCCGACCTCCTCCTGCAGCTCTCAGCCGAGGGCTCTGGATGCCCATGAGACAGCACAGCCCCAGTGTGCAAGCTCCCAACCCACCCTCCCAGCAAGCCCTCACACGTTCCTCTCACTTGACCACACCACGGACAGCTGCACCAGGAACCAAAGAGGTGGTCTCCACTCCCAGCAGGGAACAGGGCACGCATCCCGCTCTCCTGCAGCCCACAGGGAAGGGAGATGCCTGCAGTCATAAAATCCAGATGCTGATCTTCATAAACCCACACAACTTTCTCTCCACAGGTTTGAGCTGAGTCCAGCAGACGAGCCAGCATGAGCAGGAGAGCAGCCCAACTGGGAAACAGCTCCTGCAGTCCCTGGGTAAGGGAGGCTGCCTTAAATGCAAACCTCAGAAGCTGTTCTTTGCAAGCTGGACTTGCTGGCTGGCTGCATGTTACTGTTTACTGCATCTTTTCTGGCCAGAAAGGGTCCCTAGCAGTAATGACAGTGACCTCTGCTATGAAACTGGGTAATTGCCATTTGCTCACAGCACGTGTGGTGTTGTCCTGCAGACGTAGCAACTCTAGGAAAGCAGCAAGTCCCCACCACAGTCCAAGAAATTATTCCCGTCCTGCTGCGCTCAGCTGGGCTCAGCTTTGCACAGCCCATCCAGGCAGCTGGTTTGCATGAAGACCCCATCAGCTGGGAGCGTGTCAAAATCCCTCGAATGCCTGTCCCTGAGCTCAGCAGAGATCTGGGAGGAGACCTCTGCCTCTCGCTGTGCCTTTGCTAGCGAAGGCAGCAGCAGAGAACCAGCCTCTGGTTCCTGGCTCTGCCATGTACCGGCTCACTGCTGACACGTGATTTTGTGTCTTGGCCTCTGAACTTAGTGTTTACATGGAGATGTTTCTGAATTTTGCAGGAAAGATGGAAGCTATAAACTACCAAAAGTGAAGACATTTGCACAAGAGGCCAGATGAGGGAAACCAGTCCTTTTTCTTGTCTCCACTAACATCCATCCCCAAGTCGGCGTGTCAAGCAGAGATGAACATTTCCTCTCTAAGTAAGAAGTCATATGTTGATCTGACTAACAAATTGCTAGAGTCATTCTGTGAAGTGCCTTAGACACTAAATCTGATATCAATTCACTTTTCTCACCCTAAATCCTGCTTTTTGACAGCCATGGTTAATCATCCCCAGCTTTCACACCATGTGCCATGACATGAGCTGCACCTCAGGAGCATAGATGGGTCACTCCTTACCACTTCCATTCCCTGGGGCCTCTCTTATTAACTACTTCTGGTAAGACGTTGGCCAAGCACGAGCACTTTTACGTCTCTGCAAATGTACCTCATATTTCTTGACAAAGTTGTCTGCTGACTCGAAAGGCCATCATTTACTGCACACAGCTACTTCTCCATGCAAAGGGCCCAGTTCCTCTCTTGTGAAATCTACCCATTTGATCTTCTAACGGCTGAAAAAGAGACATTTGCTATTTCCTCAGCATGCAGGAGGCAATCAGCTCTTTTATGGGGTAATGACTTCACAACAATAAGGTACAGTCCTATCTTATACCTAGAATTAAACAGCAATGTATAATTCCACTCCAAAAATAATAAAACTTGTCACTGCACTGTCTGCATGTGTACTCCCAATGCCTACAGTTATAGAAAAAATGTGGGAATTATGGCTTCACTCTGGAATTGTGCTGCTGGGTATAAGTCAGAGCAGCTACCTGCATGTTGGATGACACAGGAGTGTGTAAAGTTAGGCACTTGATCTGAAGCCATTTGTCCCAGTTACTTCCAGCTAGATTCATCTACTCTGCTGTTTCCTTACAGCTCAGGTTATAGATACTTTGCCCCTTAAAGTGCCTTCCAATGCTGACTTTCCAGTTTGTCCTTCTGGACTGTGCTGGATCCCAGCAGTGGAGGTCCTGGAGGTGGAGGGCCACCAATGCAGCATCACCAGGTTCACATGCTCTGTTTCCTGGGGTTCGTGTCCCCAGCCAGATCTAACACTACAAAGCATGAGCTTCAGTGTACCCACTCTGTAGTCCAGCCAGCCCACATGATATCTCCCAGGCAGCCCTCGCGTGCTCTCCCCCTGGTACTTTTCCACTTGCTCACTGATGTATCTAACCTTATTTTTGAGGTCTGCTAAATATACAGCCACCCATAGGCAACAGCAAGCAAACCACAGAACCCAAACAAAAGAAAACCCATTCCTCATTTCCCTGACTGGACCCAAACAACATCTTCAACACTTCCTCAATTTAAACATGTGCATTTTTTTTTCTGCCAGACCCTGCAAAAAAAAATCAAACCATCCTCTCTGCCAAGCACTGATCAATCTGAGATGCACGCTGCACATCTTTGCACTGCATGTCCCCACAACCCCTTTTGGGTGCCCAGATACTGGAGACCAGCCCTTTGCTCCCTTGCTTAACCGAGGAGTTGCTGCTAAAATCTTCTTTAACTGCTGAATGTGTCCTTTAGTGCTGTGCTCTGTATTCACTGCCCTGTGAGAGCAAAGCTGTTTCTGGTGAGTCCTGTGGGACCGTGGCATCTTTTTGATGCTCTCCACACAGTCGGCACCCACTGCCCTGGTGCACCACTCGCCCTGGGCACTGTCTGCTGGAGAACTCTTGTTGTCTGAGTTCAAAAGAATAAATGCACTGTATCCTTTGATCACCTCAAAAGAGTAAATTTCCTGGCTTTTAGGTAGTTCATTTTTTTGTTTCGGATGTGATATTCTGCAAATAGATTTGCTATGTGCAAAATGGAAAGCTTGGACTAGCAACTCCAGACAACAGATTATGGAAGTGAAGTGGCTCCAAATGATCTCTGTGCACGAGTTCACTTTTAAAAACAGTTCTTAGACGTCTGTGGAAATCCACTCCTTTTATGCAATTTCCTTTTTTTCTGTGGCCCCCAGGGTAAGAAAGGGCAGCAAACCATAGGCTGTTTCTATTCCAGGGTAGCCTGTAAGAAATAACTGTGAGGTCCAGCACAACAACAGCAGACTTTGGAAACAGAGAGCAGACTTGTTCCCCATTGGCAGCACTGCCCTACTGTTCCTTTTGCCCTTTTTGTAGACACTCAGCCCCACAGAAGCCACTGGCTACCCTCCTCCTTCATGTAAAACCTTTTTATTCATTCTTTCTTCACTATCACACATTTACCTTCCCTCACCCCATTTCCTTGCATCTTAAGCTGCTTTGACACTGGGGGATGTGATCAACCTGTCCTGTTTTACTCTCCCATCCTCCCATCAGGATGTTGCTAATGGCTAAGCATCTCTGGCTGCCCCAGAAAGCCACCCCTTCCTTCTCTGTCCCCCTCATCGACGGAGAGGGTGTTGCACTCTGCCACTTGCTTTGGAAGGAGTGTGCATCCTGCCCAGCTGCTGAGGGTCCCTCAGCCATATTCCACCATATGGCACCACATCCTTCCACTCCATCGCATGGAAAATATCAAGACAATCAGACCTGCCTCGCTGATTCATGTAACCATCTGTCTGGGCTTCCCACTGTTCAAGGGCTGTAATACCCAGCCTGCTAGCCAGAATATATGCAGGCTTTTACTGTCCAAATTTCTTAATATAAACAAACAAGGAAGGCCAAATTCTGCTCTGGGGTCTGTTTGCACAAATCCCGTTTGTGACATTAAATGGAACTGTTTGAATCAGTCTGAACATGGAGTTTGGACCATAACTTTCCAGATGATTTATGGTGTCCATCTGGCTGCTCTTAACCAAAGAGAGGCCGGCCTGAGCACAGTGTTTAAACACTGCAAGTATAGGCAAAACTCTGTTGCAGCCATTGGCCGTGTTTTATACTAGTGCTGACAATACAGCTCTGTCCCTCTTGCATCACCTTAACATGGCCCTCGAGCTTTCAGACACGGCCTGGCTGGTCAAGCAGGACTCTGCCTTAAGTAACCCCTATGAAATGTGGATGATTAACTTTTAAAGAAAGTTTGGCTGTAGACAGTTTAACTGCTACCAGGGCTGCTTCTGTAACTGCTCCTCACCACAGGGTAACACACGTGCCTTCAGCTACAGGGGAGAAAACTGGGAAGTAAACTGGTTGGCTCCCATTTCTGCTTAATACTCAAGATATTAGTTACAGTTAGCAGGATCCTGAGGAGACCTGGTCTCCAGAAATGTATGCTGAAGCATCAGCACTCCTGAAGTCCCTTTCCTCAAAGGCAACATCCACAAAGAGCTTCATCCTCTGCCCCAGGAACCAGTGCTGTGATGGGTGTTCAGCTCCCATGCCGCAGCTCTGCCAGCACCATGTGTTTCAGGTCATCTTCCCCAGGGAGCCCAGCTCTCCGTGAGGTCCATCTCCTGGCCCCATCTGGATACCAGCTGAAAGGGTCCAGGCCAGGCTTGCAGGATGTGCTCAAAGGAGACGTGGGCAGGGATAGAGGTGGCAACATCCTTCAAGTACCTAGAAGTCTATTGTAAAGAAATGGGGCATCTGCCCAGTGTGTATGACAAGCAGTGATGGGTGTACTTGAATCAGGGAGGGGCAATGAAACCCTTTCTAGTCACCTCAGGAGATTGTGACATCAAAATTTAAAGTGCTCCAGGATGCAACACTTAAAAAATCACATTGTGTGGCTTGTTTTTTCCCACCAGGCTCTGTCCACTTCTGTAGTTCCTTAAAGCCTCTGTGGCATGCCCAATACTTGCAATATGTTAAGACCACAGTTCTTGAAACCCAGTGGACATCAGAGAATCTCAGCATGCTTTCAAGAATTAAAAATTATCTCCTCAACTTTTCAGAAAAAAAAATAATCCCTAAACTGAAACAATGGAACCTGCAGGGTGGAGGTGCCAAAATAAGCCAAAAGACAAATAAAAGCTATGTGAACCTGTTAATTTTAAAGTCTCAAAATTTCTGAATGTCAGGAATCGGTGACACAGAATTTGCATACTGACAATTAAGTGAGCCTTCTAATCAGTCAGCATGATAGAAAGTCTTTTGGATGCTACCCACAGGATTTGTTATTTTTATAACTTTTGGCTGCTATAAATTATTTTTTTAAGTTATTCTCTTTCATTGCAGTTTGATTTTACTTAGCATATGCCTGAAAAAGAAAATGTGTTAAATGTAAAAACCAGGAAGAAGCAGGGAAAAAAAAGCCCTAAGTTTCCAAAAGCAATGCTGTCTCAGCCACACAAGGCCTCCTAGTAATTTAATGCTGAAATTGGTCTGAAAGTGGTGTCAGGAAAAGTAATAACGAAGCAAGATAGCACTGCAGGAAACCTACATTTTTGCCTTTTTGCCTCTCTTTTTTTCTCAAGTCAAGGTCTCAGAACTCCTCAGAGGGCTAGTTCCTCAGAGATAGCCAAGGGATGTTAGAAGTGGCACATTATAACCAATTTTTCAAAGACTTACAAATCAGAGGAGTTGAAGCTCTGTAGGGTCATTTGATAGGGTCTTCCCAAACTTCTACACTGAAGGGGAGTAGGTTTAGACTAGATCTTAGGAAGAAGTTCTTCAGCATGAGGGTGGCAAGACTCTGGAACAGACTCCCCAGAGAGGCTGTGGATGCCCACTCCCTGGAGGTGTTTAAGCCAGGTTGGATGAGGCCTTGAGCAACCTAGTCTAGTTGAGAGGCACCCCTGCCCATGGCAGGGAGTTTGGATTAGATGATCTCTAGGGTCCCTTCCAGCCTCAGCCATTCTATGCTTCTATGACTCAGTGCTGGCCACAAAGGTGGCAAAGACAAGCTCTTGGGCATAGCTGGAAGGAAGAATTATTTATCTGATGTATTGAAACCAAGGGCTTAAATGTCTTTTTCAAACAGCAGGGAAGCCCAGGGAGAAGATGTCAGAGCAAAGGGGAAAACCTCAGCTCTTCTGTGGTACCCTGTGTGCAAGCAGGACCCTAGGTTCCCACAGAAGCAGATTGAATGCTCTGCTCATCAGCTTCTGCTCTCTGGGCCAAATCAGTGTCTGATGTAAACTGATGCCCAGTTCTTTAGGACAGAGAGGACTATGCTAGAAGGCACCTCAGCTCTGCATTTGCATCCTTTACCATTCTCCCAGGCTAGACCATTCTCCCCCTTCACTGCTTTCCCTGTACCTTCCTCAAGGGGACTGGGAGTTAAAAAAAAAAAAAAAAAAAAAACAGGGCCCATTAATAAAGATAACTCACTTAAAATGTTCCCCATTAATGACGTTACCTTTTCCCTGCCCTTAAGTCATTTCTGAATCTCTTTCAGCATTTTTCTGCCTGTTCAGTGCCATGCCATGCTACACTATGCTACGCCATGTTCCAAATCAATCTGTTGTGCAGTGTGGCATTAAATCCACCCCGGACACCTGAATGAACCCTGCCTACTGTCTTCCCCTTCCCCAATAATTCAGTAAGCAAATATATCAGGTCTTACCTACATCTTTAAGTGGAGAGGAATGGTAATTCACATGAGAGTGTCTCACAAGGCTGGGAGACAGAAACGTGCAGTTCAAAGGCTTTACTAAAGGCAGCCAAATTCCACAGTCATCATCCATGACCCAAAGCTGGTCTGCACCATGGAGTGACAGTAAAATTAAAGTCAATGGAAGCAGTTTTGGCATGAATGGGAAGAGATTAATTTCTGTCATTTCAATGTGAGATCATATTTGCTTTTAATTTTCCCACAGGTGGAGAGCCTCGTATCTTCCTTGTCAGAAAAAGCCTCACAGAGCACAGCTGGTGGGGCAGGGCACTGCGTCCCTGAGCTGGCTGCAGCTGCCCGACCCAACCGGGAGGGGTGAAAGCAGAGAGCTGGAAAACGCCTTGGGAGATCACACAGTCCAAACCCTGAACTGGGACAGGCTGCAAGACATCCACACTCTCCCTGACGGATGCTTCTCTGACCTTGTCTTTAAAAATCTTTAATTATCTTTGTAATTAGAAAGTTCTGAAATTAATGTCTCTGGCTGAAAATTTAGCTGATTACCTCTTGTGTGACAGACTGGTCTCTAGGGAGGGAATGTAACAATGGATAAGAGTTGCTCTGAGTGCTCATTGGCATTTTATAGGGGTTCAGGGTCAAAATTCAGGTCAAAGGAAGGTTTTCATTACTGCCTTACTAGCAAAACTGTTACCACAGTCACATATTTTGGAGGATGAGAACAGGTGGGAAAACAAATGAGCACCTCAGAATGCGAAGGTGAGCACTGTTGCTCCACTCATCTCTCTCCCATGGGCTCAGGAGAGGACGTGCTTCTCTAGCCTGCCCTGGGCATGTCTTCTGTGTATTCTGTGCTCATCGCTATTGAATGTGATGCCATTGTTGAGAAAGAAAGAACAGTGAGTTCCATACAGCAAAAGCCAATGTTTTATCGCTTTTCCCTCCATAACAGATGATGAGCAAAGTTCTGCCTTCTCAAAACATTTTTTGTTTTTATGGACACAAGTTCTTGGAGAAAAAATTTGTTTCCATGATTTTTCTGGCCATATCTGCTCTCATTCTTGTCCCTCACAAAACAAGGAATTGGCTTAGAGCTCTCACTACGAGTTGCTTCTCAAACCCCAAAGCATATTGAAACTCCTTTCTCCACTTTCTCCCCTTTTCTTTTGACATCTCTTACCATTTAAACACCAAAACTCCCATTCATATGCAAGGGTTGTTATTGATCTCCAACCTGAGAGATGTTTGACCAGAAATCAGTAGTTTCACAAAGCTCAGTTAGTGAAAATACTAAATCATATGTCAGATGGAACAGGTTTCAGACTCCTACGAGACACTAACATGATGTAGTATCTCCTTGGAAACACTGCAGCATGGGGTTTGGCAGTATGTACCAGTGATACTAGAGATTGTAGAGTGTGGGACTACTCTAGCTCCTGTCTGCTGCAGCTGCTATCCCATCCTGCGAGGCTTTCAGTACCCTTCCTGCTAAAGGCATCTATGCAGCGACGGATTTTCAAGGCTAAAAGCTGTGATCCATGTTTCCTTTACTTTAGACTCAAGAATCAAAGGCAGAAAAGGCACTTAGCCTGAAATACTGGATGTTTTGAATAGAGTTTTAGCATAGCCTGATGTATTTTACTAGACATCTATAGGAAGGGCTGTGCACTGAAAGTGGAGTGTCTTCTGATGAATCATGACCCACATTTAATATTTAACTTGAATAAACTAGCTTTTTAGTACCAAAGGTACTTTTGGGGAAATTTGTGTTGAGGCCCTAAAGAAAGACTTTAGTTTCTGGTGGCTCTGGCTTGAATAATCTATTTTCATTACATTACTTTTGTAATTTTCAGTAAAGACACAGATGCACTGCACAAAAAAATAAGTTAATCTAAGTGGAATATGTCAAGCCAGACTTCAGAAAGGAAGTGGATGAAGCAAAGCACAATATGAGGCACTGGTAACTTGGAACATTATATACCATAGTACATAAAAAAAAAAAAAAAAGAAAAGAGAGAAAAAAAAAGTTATTTTTTCCCTCTCCTTCTGAGAAACAACTTTTAGGCAAGCCTCAGGAATTACCACCTCATCTGAATTTCCCCCTTCTCACCCTCTCCCTGCTGCAGCAAGCAAAGGTTTCTCAGCAAGGTTCCCCAACCCAGGCTGCTGCTCTGTACAGCTCCAGCTCAGAAATTGGTGAAACAGGTGTGACTCCACACAGATAGTAAAGGTGTAGCAAAGTGGGTATGGAGTGTGTTCCCAAGGGCTTTTTGGAAGCAGTAGAAAGGTCTCCTTTGGTTTTGGCAGTGGAGGAGCTGCACTCTCTGGGATGTGGCTTTCTTTGATGGGTGATAAGCTGGGCTGGGCTGTTACTCACACGATGCTGGATGCAAAACCCATGCCCTGGGTCTCGGAGCAGGTTCATCTCTGTGCAGCAAAATCCCATCTGAGGAGCTCTGGTGAGGCCCACACAGGGACAGGATGGGATGCACTGGTTCAGCATCACCACACAGCCTGCAACTGCAACGTGCCCTGCAGTCTGCCAGCCAGGGTTCTGCTTCTGCACAGCTATGTGCATGTTTAACCCTATGCACAATGAGTAATTCCCTTGGCTTTTTATGCATGTGACTAATTTGGATGTGATTCTTTGTAGGAACTGGTTTTATGTGTCATTATTATTAACAGAGACATATGCTCAGTATCAACATAAAGCTGTTCCAGCCACAACCACTGAGATACAGCCACTCTGTCCTGACTCCTTGCTAGTGTATCTCAGTACAAATGAAAAAAGAAGAGCTATCGCTCTGCATGGAAGCGGCTAAAACAAGAAAGCGTGTGAAAAATCACCATGTACTGCATTTTCCTGGGTGTTGGCTGTGGGGATACTTGAGTGCATGTGATACCCAGTAGCACAAGTGACAGCAAGGACACAACAGTCTGTGTGACAGTATCTTCCTGGTCTATGTAACACAAAGAGCTTATTTATTTCTATATATTATGATTGTGATTTATTTTTTTTTTTAAGTACCAGAATGAAGGCATTGAAGAATTATAGCTTCTGTCCCAGCAGGGTGGAACACAGCTCGGGAAACAGGGAAAATGTAGGACCTAAGTGCTAATCATATCCTAAATAAATCCTGGTTTTAGGGGTGAATCTCATCCACCCAGCACAGCAGTGCAAACTTTCCCAGCTGTACCATCCTCCAGAGCCACTCATCCCTGACCTGGATACCACCTCTGGGGCTGAGAAACTGGATGATATTCTGGTTTTTAGCCCCTTTTTACTGTAGTGAAATATTTCCAATAAAAACAGGAGCTGTTCAATGTATGGCTCCAGCATTTGCTGAATGACAGCAGCACTGGGATTTTGCCGTTTAGAAAATCCCTTGTTCACCCTTATGTGATGTGTGAGATCATGGAAAGACAGAGCAATTCACCTTCTGCTTGCCAAACACCCAATCACCATTTAAAATCTTTACAGCATTCCTTGGTGGATATATATTAGCACCATTTAACTACTTGCAGATATTTTTCAGAGAAAGTAACTCAGAAGTATGAAAAAACAAGAGATAAACAGGGCAGCCCTCATAGCAGGAGGAAACCACAAAAGGAGGGAAAGCGAGTCTTGGGAAAATATGCACCTCAAATGAGCAAAGAACTGGCCTTTTAGGTAGACAGATGCTCAGTTATTATCTACTGCTACCACTGCTTACAGTGCTTGAGTGCTTTGAGGGGCAGTAACAGGAGAGAGCATTGTCCTGGTTAGTCTGCACACCAGTAATTAAGTCCATGAGTGTCTCTTGCTGTTGATAACAGCGTAGAACAAGCGCAGCAGGGCCCATATTCATGGCCACCTGCCACCCTGCTCCCACAAGGATCCGTCTGACCAGCATCACGGCAGAAGTCAGGGATGAAGAAGCTCTGTGCGATAGCTTCACAGGTCCCTGTGCAGGAGGAGCTGTGAACACAGTTCTGGAGGTTGGTGCCTTGAGGCCAGCATCTCTAGTGGTTGTGATAAGAAAGCAGAGCAGAGAAGGACCAGCGTGGTTAGCTGGATCTGCTGGCCAGGTGTCCATACAGCCCGGCACCCCGGGCTGGGAAGAGTGCCCGCGCGCTAATGAGTAGAGGGACGTGGCAATTAGCTTGTGAGCGCTCTGGATTAGGACCATCTGTGCTGTACTTGTACAATACCTGCTGCAAGGGGCCCTCGGCTTGCCTTGCTGAAATACTCCTGCAGGACAAACACCCTGAGCAAGGAGCTCACATTTTTCCTGTTATCACTGCATGTCTTTTTGGAGGAAGTGGGGGAAATCATTATTTTCAAAAGAACATCTTGTTATAACAACTCAGAATTTATGCTCAGAGCAGCTCAGTCCTGAGCTCAGCAACACTTTCCTGCTGAGGATCACAGCAGAGACGTATGCAATTTTTGGACAGGAAGGGAGAAGATGGACTAGAGACAGTTCTATGGAAGATTCTACATTGTCAGGAAAAGACAAATGACTCATCCCACTTCTAATAGTGGTTATAGGCATAGCTGCAAAAACAGTAGCACAGCAAAAACGAACAGATTAATTAAAAGGGACCAAGATGACATCATTCTGAAAATCAGAGAGAAGAAGATTTTTGGTGCTGTATCTTCAGGGGACAGGCTGAAACTTTCCAACATACGGTCACTGAATCAGAATTTACGGCTCGAAACATGCATGAAAGACCAACCGCAAAAAGGGTGCTGAAAAGCACTGAGATCCACTCCAGGACCAGGGGAGCAGCTCATGCCCTCTGCTCCCAAAGTTAAACTTTCTATTCACTGTACCTTATAGTTCAGCTAGTTCATGGTGGGGAAGATTACAGAGATTAAAAACCCTAAATGTTTCTGGGATAAAATTCATCTACTTGCTTTTGCATTTGTAAGACAGCCCACGCTTTGTGAGGAGCAGACATGTGCAACTAGTTTTGCATCTGTCAGGAAAAAAGCATATCCTCTATCTGCCCAATTTATTTGAGCATTCAAACTACTGGTAATGAAACAGCAATGACTTTAAGGCAGAATAATAAGACAGGGGTCTGACGTGGTGTGTGATCTATCTGGGGCTATACATTATAAGGTTAACTAGGTTACATGGATGTGCTCCAGAGTCAGTAGTGCCACCTGGCATTGCACTATCCTGTGTAAGGATTGTGTAGGATTTTCTTTTCACAAATTCAGCTCTGCCTTAAAAATCCAACATAAATTAAGAAAAATATTCAATAACTGTAGATAAGACATCTAACTATGCCTTAGGATCCACTATATACAAAGGTAATTTTTGTATACTGATCTCACTGGATAAGTCCATGGTTCCAATGAAATCTTAAATAAAGCTCCTAGAGACTTCAGTGAAGCCAGTGGTTAATGCCTCTTCCCACTAAGTTTGTAGAAGCCTCATGTATGAGCAGTGACCAGAAACTGAGAAGATAAGTCCAATGATTTAGGTCGTATTTGAGGACTTCCCTGCACTCAGTTTGATACACTGGAAGAGATTTTTCAGTGTCTTGTGTAAATGATACAGCATCTGTGTTCCCGTCTCTCAAAGAAGGCTAATGCTTCCTCACCAAAAAAAGAAAGTATGTAGATGATGGCGTAGAGTTAAGGACTCATGATGGTTTACTCTTCAGTGCCTCCTAGGACATACCTCCTAATGCTTGTGGCAGAGACCTATGCCATTTTAAACAGTGAAATTATATCAAATATTGTTAAGTATCAATCCCTCCAATCAATGTGTGCTGCAAAAGTTCAGCTCAACCTTGACGATGCATCCTTAGCACAGCATCCAGAGCCCAGATGAAAATAATATTTATGGGTTCAAAAACTTGAACAAATTCAAAAACACGAGTCAGAAGAAACTGTGACCAAAGCCAGCATCCTGTGGAAATTACAGTGAATTGAGCCAATGGGGTGCACATACCAGCTGCTCCCCAGAAGGCTTTTCAGAAAAGCAGACAGGTCCTGCCTATTCTTCTCTGCAAGGGAGGTCCTCCCCAGTCATCAGCCTAAGCAAAAGACAAGATGGCAGGAGAGCAAGATTTTCATGTTGTTTGTGCCCATTTGGGAATGGCTAGCATGCTTCTCTGCGGTGTGCAGAAGTGCCAGTGTTAGGTGCTGCTGCCCCATCGGTACGCCCTGTCCAGAAGGCACAATGTGAGTCTCCTCCTCAGGCAGTGGCACAAGCTCTCGGCGTACACGGCTCTCAGCTCACTGCAGGCTCCTTGCCGGAGCCTGTGACAGGGAAGCCACGTCACATCTGGCCAAGGCTTCTTTCCAGGACTGATCCAAGTCCTGAAACATGGAGTCTCCCAGGCAGCTGGATATAGAGGGTCAGGCAGATTTTGGTTACCCAGGCAACCAACATGTTATGATTCCTAAACAACCGAGATGTTGGAAGGCTGGGACATTTGAGGGAAATGGTTATGGAAAAGAGAAATAGTTTTCCAGCCATGCAGACACACTGTGGTAAGATCTGCTTATTGAATTGTTTTCAACTCTGCATCATTTTCTGGACGGCCAACAGATTACCAGCTATCAGAGCAGATACTTTATTTTCTTGCTTTCCCTTATTAAATTCAGACAGCAGCAGAAGATGAATCTGCCCTGGATGACTGCAGGTGGCTGGGCAGCCAGCCGTGCCCTGCACAATGCCATGGCACGGTGCCCCTCGGGTGGGCTGCCTGCAGTCACATTTCTTTCATTAGGTTCAAGGAGCTGCAAAATGCCAACAGACTGTAAAACAGGATGATGAAGATTACTGAAGGTCAGGGTGTCACACCTTGAGGCAACACCAATCAGCATTGCTCCAGGGATGCTAGTGCAGCAGCTCAGTTCACTAGACACCAGTCATAACCTCTTGGAGATCACCTTCATCATCACATTTTGAAATTTCAGTTATGTTCAGATGGAAACTCTTCTGACTGGGGAAGTGTTGTCTTCAGACCTCACACACCAAGCTGTTTTCCAGCCTGCAGTGCTGAACGGTTTCCACTGTATACCAGCAACTCTAACCCAAATAACCTTCATTTAGCTTCACAGCTTCTGGCTTGAATCACTTCCCCAGTCATTTAATTTGAGGCTCATGATTAATTATGTAGGTAGCTCATGTTAATCAGCGAATTGTTAACTGAAGAATGCTGACCTTATGGAAGATTGTTTTCCTGTAGCACAAACAGTCCTCACAAGGAGAAGCACAACATGGAGCTGGTCAGGCAGAGCAGTAGTTTTGTGTCAGCTAGTGTCATGTATTTCAGCTTTGGCAAAATTAGTCTGAATTATCTTTTTCCTCTCTTCCTGCTCTGAACTGTGTTTTCAAAGGTTAGCTAGCACTCACAGGATACAGCATTAGCAGAAATGCTGCCATTTACTTGAGATACCCTACCAAAACACTTTCAAGGCAGGTTTTTTGCAAGTACTAGTTCAACATGAGTCACATCGAAAGTTTGCCCCAAAGTAGCAGGCAGTGTGATAAGCAGTCTAAAACAAATCAATTGGTCTAATTCATATTTTGTATTCATCAACTTTGGAGTGATCTGTCTTTTCTGATAGCCAGGCTACTTGCCTGTACGCCAATAATTCACAGAATCACAGAATCACAAAATGCTAGGGGTAGGAAGGGACCTCTGGAGGTCATCGAATCCAACCCCCCTGCCAGAGCAGGACCACCTAGTCTAGGGCAGGTCACACAGGAACACATCCAGATGGGTCTTAAAAGTCTCCAAGGAAGGAGACTCCACAACCTCCCTGGGGAGCCTGTTCCAGTGCTCTGAAACCCTTACAGGAAAGTTCTTCTTCGAGGTGGAACTTCCTTTGCTCCAGCTTGTATCCACTGCCCCTTGTCCTATCGTACAGAAATGCAGACCAAGAGGGCTAAGCAGCCCTGCGCAGAAGCAAAAGGAGTAAGACTCCCAGGACATAAGAAAATGTCATAAATGCCATAGCAAGTAAGACTATCATAACAATGTCATGGATGTCATAGGACATAATAAAAATGATCCTACCTAGATGACCTCTGACCATGGGTGGGTAAAGCAATTGTTGGCCTAAACAGAGACCACTCAGCTCTGAATATTCAACTGTTTTGCAGTGTGCCAACCAGGAAGCTAAGCAGAGAGATTGCAAGCCATTTCTGATAGAACACGTACCTTCTGCAGCAGTCCCAAAAACTCAGTAGTTAAAACCAGTGTAACCAGTATAAGAGGAACAAGATTTCAAAGCTACATTGATATGACTGCAACTTTGCAGCCCTGAGCAGCCCCTACAGTTCTGTACTGGCCCAAGATGAAGGCAGCCTTTGGACTCCTTTGGAGAGATGAAATGGGGCAAGGGACACTGGTTTCTCTTTGACTGACTCCATCCTGGCCACACAGGTCCCACTGTTGCCCACTCCACCCAAAATGCTGGTCAACAAGGTATGGAGGTGTGCCACTTACCCAAAAGCAGTCACCGAACACAACTGGGGGCAGAAGGGCCATGTGTTCACTGAGTTGATAGATGATTTGGGCAAGGCCTCAGGATCTCTTTGCTCTGCCATATCCCTCAAAATATTTTACGTCCAAAGTCTCTTTGACAGATTCATGACCACTGAGGGTTTTGGGGGTGGTTTGGGTCACTTTGCCTATAAGCAAATGTGTAAAATACATATTTAGACACTTTGGTATACCTGATTTAAAGACTGATTTATTAAAATAATCCTAGAAACCAACAGCCTAACTTGTCCCCATAGGTTGTCAGGACCAAGCCCTGCCTTTCATAGATAGTTATATTCCAGCAGTCACAGAGCATGTTTGGAGGTCTCTTCTTGCAACCATGAAGAGTTACATCATCAACCTTGATGTGGGCATTGAGAAGGCATTCAAGAAAACAGAAGCTGCAGGAACTGAGGAACCCTCTGGTGGGCCGGGATGAGACATGGGATGAAAGGAAATATGAGGGGATGAAATTTTCAGAAAAAACTATTAGACACAAGCTTGGAAGCTGCAAAGAAGGAAACCCATTTGTCATGGACTGCCACTCTCGGCCACAAGTGGTCTCTGGATGATTGGGCTGGCAAGGTACAATGTTCCACTACAAAAATTTGAATTATTCTTCTCAAAACAGAGCTACATAATGATGCTTTGAACTAATTTCTGGAGCTGACAGTTGTGGCTCAGTAATGGGTATGCTCGTTGCTGCGGCTGTTCTGACGAGAAATGTGATGAGTTGGGGGAATCAGTGTGTTATATCTAAGATGCTTGTTGTGATTTCATGTTCAGGTAAATAATCACAATTTGAAGTGTGACTGCTTCTCAACTACCAAAATTAAAGAGATTTTAATCTGAAAGTGTTTAAACACTCCAAGCAGACAGCTCCAAAAAGCTAATACCATTCCCCAAGTGTCTTCATCCAGCTCTAGAGCTAAGCAACATACTGATTCAGAATAGCACAGCCCAACCGGGATTTGAAAATTAGCATAAAAGTTTAAATTCATTTCAAATGATTTTTCTTGGTGATGAATTGCTCTTTAACAAAGAATATTAGCTCATAATTTACTGCAACATTAACCAAATTATGGGCTTTCAAATCACCTCTCTTCCCTGAGTAATCCATTCTGAATTAAAACATTCACCCTTTAGTACATCGGGTCTCCTATTCTTAGGTGAAGGTCAATGTTAAAGCTAAATCAAGAGAAGAAGCAAGGAGTATCATATCTGTAATTAATTTAGCATCTCTGAGGAACATCAGCACTCTGGAGTTTTAAGGTCCACATCTGCTTTTGAAATTGTGATTTTTCTAGGTAACTAGTCACCCCTAAGAGGGCTTCTTTGTACCAGAAGCTCCTCACCAGTCAAATTTCACTGATGATATGTTTTGGGATGAATCATGCATTGCTAGAGTTCATTTTGATGTTTGTCTTGCATGCATCCCAGTGTCAAACATCCAGTTCTACCATGAAAAATGTGATGGCATCTGGCACACTGAGACATAGAGGTGACAAGCAGCCACATCATTTGATGAAGAAAGAGTGAAAACCTTTTAAGTCCATTAGATGGCATCATCACTTCTGGGAGGCCTTTACACCTGGAAAACACCAGTTGAAGCTGCCAAATCTCAGGTACTCCATTTTCCTCACTGGAGTCAGTGGCAATGCACCATTAGACCAGTGTCTTACACTTTTAAAACCCTTTTTATTAAAACAACAGGCAAAACCAACTAATAAACATTCTGTAATTTAGAAGAATTGTGCCTGTTAGTATATTAATGTCCAGGAACAGGAGAGGCAAGTTCCTGCAGTTGGCTAACAGGCACCACCTGTCCCCAACATCAAGATCTGATGAGAATCCCTTACCTCAAACTAACTTGCATTTAAATTGTTCTATGTGACAACAAAAAAGCAAGTCCCCTGTACCTCATATATTTCATGTCCAGAGAAGGGCTCACCCTGTGCTTGTGTTATCCTCTTCAAGAAAACCTTGCGTGAAAAACATACCAGAGAGGTTGTAGATGCTCCATTCCTGGAAATATTCAAGAACAGGTTAGACAAGGCTCCAAGAAGTCTGATGCAGTTGAAGATGTCCTGCTCATTGCAGGGAGTTGGATTAGGTGACCTTTAAAGATGCCTTCCAACCCAAACTATTCTATGAATTAAGAAACTAGTAGCAGCTTACAAATTAAGGAGGTTCTGAATGAAACTTGCAGTCTTTCTGCACTGGTATTTATTGGTCAGGCAGTCCATAGACCAGTGTGAAATGGTCTATGGACTACCTGACCAATAAATTTGGGGGGGGGCGGGGAAAAAAAGCACATTTTCCATACTAGGTATGTGTGATGTCACCACTGACAAATGGAAATATTACAGGTATCACAGTAAATTTTGCCACAGATAGAAGTGGACTTTTTTCTACTAGCATCCACTGGTGCCATGTTACCAAGCTATGGATATACTTAAATAAAAACCTGGCATCTGTTAATAGCCCAACAGTCCCTCCTCTGCTCCTCCTTGTTCCCCTCTCTTGCAGCAAGGAAAAGGCTGGGATGGGGACAGGGGACCAGGCTGTCCCTCTCATTCTCAGGTTGCAGTGGCTGAGCCGTAGCAGGAGCCACAGCCTCACCCTGCACCCAGACTTTCACAGAGGCGCTCTCTGTTTCAGCAGCCGCTGGATACACACGGCCTCCCTGCACAGATCCTGTGTGTGTCTGTGCAGGGGGGGTTGGAGCGGAGTGTCCCTTTACAGAATAGTGGTGTGTACACTCAGAATCATGAAGTACCAGCTTCCCTGCAGACAGTGTGCAGGCACCAGCCTTCTGTTGTACGCTCACTTAGCACGGTCAGTAACGGCGAGAGGTTTGCCGAGTGCCATGCATGCTCCACTGCCCTTGTTGCAAGTGGGAGTGTTTTCCAGGCCATCAGCACTGTCTCTCACCACACCTCTGGGCCAGCTGAGGGCAGGGTTAGCCAGATCCTGGCTTGAGCTGCCAACAACCTCATCAGCACCATGATACCCATGGCTATCACCCACGCTCATGCCCATGCTTCTCTTCTCCAGAGAGCTGTGTGCCACGGTACAGTTTCACAGGAGGCTTCACCCAAAGCTGCCCTTGTAGGAAGAGCACCTGTGGGGTATGGGTCCTCTTACCAGATATCCTCCTCCCCCTAGGCAGAGTCGGGCTGAGATGTGCTCATTGTTTGTTTGCAGCGGTTTAATACTGGTGCAGTAAGGGCTGGCTTGGTGTGGCTTGTCAGCTTCTGTGACCAAGCAAGTAGGTGATAACTTGGGAAGCCTCCATAAATCATATGCTCACAGCCCACCTGAACCCAACAGCACCCAGGTGCCCATGGGCAAGGAAAAGGAGAAAGCCTTGCTCCAAACTGTGGTTAGGCAAGTTTGTTTGGAGATGTGGCCTAGAAAATAAATGCTGCCAAGTGCCAGTGAGAACAAGTAATAAAAAAATAGGGTAAACAGAACCATTGTGGCATGGCATATCTCTTCTTGTTACTTAAATTTCTCTGGTTACTTATCATTTGCAATCATAATAGGCCATGTTCTTCCCACTTGAATTAATCAACATTTGCACTGGCTAACTGACTGTGAGTGGAGCTCAGGATGAGCAGGGACTCTAAAATATGTCCCTATTAACCTTTGTAATCTTCTCTGTGCTTGTTAAAGGTGATGGCAACTTTCTATTCATTACTCCATTTCATTTAGTATTTTTCTTTGCATGAAATTTAATTTTCAGTTTCTGTGTATTCTACCAGCAGAAAGGAGAAAATATGATACTATCTCTGTCCTTCACGCTGTGAGAAAAAGAATAAAAGCCAGATGTTTGTGGGAAAAGCAAAAAGCCATATTTACAAAAGAGTCACCTCCATTCTCTTGATTTGTGCTAAATGTGTTTCTTAGAAATACAACCGAGCACTCACAAGGGCACTATCAATTTAAAAATTACCACATCTCTGCCTGGAAATTACCTACTGTCCCTTGCTACAAATAAAACTGTAGTTCAGTATAAATGAAAGCAAGGCAGACGTAAAAGTCTGTGTTATTCTTTGCTTTTGCTTTTCTTTCCTCCCCAGTTTGTGCATTCACACAGCCCGCTATCTCTTGGCAGCCATCTATTGCTTCTTTTTATTTACAATCAGTCTCCAGAGGTTTGTCGTACAGTTGCAGCAAAGGGAAAAACATTTTCATTTATAAAGTAGTAGCAGGAGGTGGGAAGAAGACAGAGATCCTTCCCTCACTTGTAAGCCAAGTGAATGTAAATTGGAAGATAAATGTACATGAAAAGAGCTTAACTTTTTTCCACATGATTTCTAGTCGTGGGTTCATTGATTGTTTTTCTGTTATTTCTTGCTGTGCACCTTAATCACCTTATTTTTTTTTATGATGAATGAGCATGCACTTCTCGAAAGGGATAGAGGCAGCTGTTGCAATGGGGCAGAAGTCTCCTGAGGCCAGGGGTGACTGGTCGCCCCGGGGGTGTGAGCTGCCCCACGCCCTGCTCCCAGCCCCAGCTGTCCAAACACGGCGAGTCTGCCGCCCAGCCACGGGCTGGCTCTAACTGTCATAAAAGTTATGAATAACGGGTTCTTGTTTCCCACCTTCAGGTGTTTGACCCTTTGCGGGTCACGTTTTCCAGATAATCATTACAGTTGGAAATTTGCTGTTTACAAGAAGCGAAATGAAAACCACCCTTCTCCTGGCAGGAGCTGGCAAATGCACAGCACTTCCCAGCTCAGGGTCAGCAGCAGTCCCCTCTGGGCCACCGCAGCCACCCTTCATGTTTCCAGTGTTGCCAGCCAAGGCATCTTCTGCTGGGTGCTGTACCCCTTTCTTGTCATTAGCCCCTGGGGAGCTTCCTTTGTGGGTAATGCCTGGAGGATTGTCTCCACCTTGGCTTCCTCTCCAGCCTCACAGGACAGCTGTGTACGCTATTTATGTCACCCAACACATAAGCATGTCCTTCAAACTCACATAAAGGTTCTATCCAAGCAAGGTCATTCAAGATGATATGGATAATGTTTTGTGGTGTTAGATTTCGGCTCAAACCACATTTTTGCCCAACTCCACTCACCATCCAGCCTCCAGGCTGTTGGAAACACACCTTCTACCTGGCATGAGGATGTTGGGCTGCAAAGCCTATGCAGCTCTATTCATTGGAAAGCCCCCTCAAAGTTTTCCTGCTTTCCCCTTTGGAGTCAAAACTGTCATGAGAGTGCCACGGCTGTGACAGCTCTGCCAGGTCTCTGTGGTGAGGTCCACCAGCTGCTCCTCCTGTCATCTTCCCATGGGCGCATACATGTTGTCCATACCTCTCTGTGGTAACTAGAGTACCACAGAGGAGTTGTTGCCTTCCACGGCTTTCAACAGCAGACCAGCAGAGATCTTGCAGAGTAAAGAAAACCTTAATTCACTCTCTTTCTCCCAAGCACTCTGCTATTTCTATTCGTCTTTTCTGAGTTTGGGGAATGATCCTTCAAAAGTATAGCATAAAAATCCAGAAACAGTTATTACTCCAGCATATTGCTTCCAGCATATAGGTTATTACAGAAATGCTGGAAGAGCCCCATTTCACAGCCCTTAGGAGTTGTTTCTCAGTGCCTTATAGATAAGTATGCTTTCCAGATCTTCCATAAGCTTAGCATCCAGCTATGCCATAAGACTTGTCTGAATTCCTATCCTTTATACATTCAGAAAAAAAGGACAAATATTTGGTGAACACATAATAAATTAAGGATGGATACTAGGTCTATTCTCAGAATTATGTAAATGATATTTAAATAGAGTTTCTCACAGAGCTTGTGCAGAGAGATAATGGGAGGATCACATTTCTAATGTACCAAGCTATTTTGGAGTTTGGATGAGTTTTCTCTGAAAATGAAATTTTTCCAATGCCACAAAAATAAAAAAAAAAAAAAAAATAAAATTAGAAAAAAAAATGGTGAACCTTACTTTAATCAAAAGCTAAATTTATCCAGGTTAGTTTTGAAATATTTAGTTGTTGCTTTGGAGGGGAGTTGCACTAGGGGCAGGAACCAAATCACAACTTCCAACTTGTGCATGAGTTTTCTGGGCTCTTGGCAATGCAAATGTGAATCCCTGTCCTTCTCCAACAGGTACCACAGGGTGTTGCCTTTTCAGAAGAGCTGAGCAGCCCCTCTGTGGTCTGAAGCATGCTCCAAGGAAGTGGTAGCAAACAAGATCTTTGACACACTTCCATATATACCAGCAGGTTAGTGATGTGATGCTGAACAGCAACACACTCCTGCAGAATTCCAAGCCAAATTACTTTGCTCTTTTTTTATGTTACTCTTGTTCCTGCTACTGACTTCTTGGCCTTTGTCCCCTCCTGTGGGATGTACAATCCTAGCTGAGTGCTCTGATGCAACAAGGCCCCTTCTAACAGCCTCCCAAGCAAACCTGAAAGAACTGTAGAGTCAGCTCCTCGTGGGTTGTTCAAAGTGGACTGTATGTGCATGCCTTGTATTGCTTAAAAAGCCTTTTACAAAGCAGTAGACCCTGGGGAGCATTGTTGGCCAGCAATCCACCTCTCATTTCTTTTGCCCCACCAGCCTGAATATTTATGAGGTGGCATGTGATTTGATGGTATCTGGTTCCACATGTAATGCTGATGTCATGTGTTTTAGATTTGAAATGCCAGTTTCATTTTGTAGTGCATAATAATTTGTTTCTTTGGCAGTCCATAAAGAATTGCACTGAATCTTGGCATGCCTGCCTGCAGTGACGAGGAAGGGGAAGCAGGAGGACTTAATGTACACGAGGGGTTGTACCAAGAGTGGTGCAGTTTAGTTCTCTGCCTAAAACTTTGGCTGACATCAGGATATGAATATGCACGCCTGGAGCTCTTTCTACTCCAAGTACTTTGCCAGCGATGGTGAGCAAAGTCTTGCAGTATCAGGGCAATGAGTGTTTGATGTTAAGACCCACTGAGCAACGTCTGAATTAAAGATGGGGAAACTGAGGTAATGCATCGTGCTAAGGTTACAAAACCCATGTGCAGGGGGAAGTGAACCCATCTTGCACAGCTCCCACAGCTTTGCTAGAGCCATCCTTCCTCTCCCAAATAGAGGCACCATCAGAATATGGCTGTAGCTCCCCTAAACACTGTTTTGATTAGAGGTCCACACCTCCAAACCTCTATTTAATGTTTTTTTCCCTGAAGTCAGAGTCCTGGCTGTAATCTATTTATTATAGATCCTACCTAGTTTTGAGCCAGTTCCCAGTGCAGAATGGGAGAGGTACATTTGGCAAACAGATGCTTAGAGAAATAGGCAGACTGAATAAAGAAATAGAAAACATTTATTTAAAGAAACATTTTGCTTGCCTAAAATTCTGATGAGCAAAACTTAGACCACTAAGGGAATAATAATAGGACCCTGTGAGGCATGCAATACCCACTGCAGTAAATAAAGGTATTGTCTTCAGATACACACATGTATGAAATTTCATGTGTGTTTACGTAGGAAACAGTCCTTCCAGTGACAGAGGTGCTGGTCACAGAGGTGTTCGTGCCATGCTGGAGTTTCCCAAACACTTTGGACTGGATGCTGCTCCCCAGGCGACAGTTGCTAGCACAGTCCCACAGGCATTTCTCCATCGTTGCACCTGGGATGTGAAAACTCAGGACAGCATTTCTGGAAGAACTATAGCTTTGTAGTGCTCTAAGAACATTCACTAAAAGTGGGATCACTTTCTGGCCAGACCAGTGTAAAAAGCAACCTGCCAGTGCTCTGCTAGTAGTATATATTGGACCTACAGCAGGTGGGTCTAAACTCTGTCCTGTCTTTATTATTTGTTCTATCCAGATAAAATAAGCTATGCTAGTGAAAGCACCACCCTACCTGCACTGGCTGTATGTGAATTGTCATAACTATCTCAGCTCCATCAGTCTGGGGTAAGAATTTCTTATACAGCTGTGCTGGCAGAGACTAGCTGTGGCTGAGGACTCAGTGGCATCTCCTCTGCGTAGCGGCGTAACTGCGCTATGCTACGCTGCACTACGCCGCTGTGTTGTACTGCTATGTTTACATGAACACATCTGTATCAAAATGAAAGCTCCTGCTGATGGCCTAATAACTCATCTTAACATCCATGTCTGAATCAGTAAGAAAAACTGTGCAGATAAAGTCTAAGGAACGGCTGAGAGAGAAAAACACCCTGAAAACTCACAAGAATATAAATTCTTAGAAGAACTTGCAGAACCTGGTTGCTAAATAAAACCATCTATTACACCCAGTGCAAGCTCCCATGGATCTGGATGCTTGGTGGGATGACTCACAGAGACACTCAGCTGTCACTGCTGGCTGCAGACCGGTGCCAGCTCTCATGGGGGCTGGCAGCCTGGGATGTCTGTGCCTTTCCTGGCCCTCTGGGAAGGCACCAGCCAGCCAGCATATCCTGGAGCCCACACAGGGCTGCTCTCCACCTGGGAGCGTGTGGGTGCATGGCAGGGTGTGACCCCAGACCCATGCACGCTCTGAAGCCATTTCTGCAGTGTGAGCACATGAAGCCAGTGAGACCCAGCTTGGGCTGCATTGAGTAAACCCTACACTTACCCACCGGTGACATTAGCCTCTGCCAGGTTGTCATGAGCTGCCTGCTGCTATCGGCAAAGCCAAGGGCTCTGCAAGTAGAGGCAGGGCACGAAATCACAGTGTACCAGGCCAAGCCAATGAACAGAATGTTGCTGTACATTGTTACTTTCATTTCCCATTCCTCTCTATGCCCTGTTTGCTCTCTGGCCTGAAGCGGCTTTCCCCACTGAGGGAAATGAAGTTAATACCATCTTTAGACAGGGGGGCATACCTGGAGAAAACAAGCCTTGAGGAAACCAGAGCTCTCTTTAGGACTAGCACAGCAGAAGGAGCCAATGCAGATCCAGAACGTCTCTTGTGGGTTTAGTCTGACTATGTTAAGCTGTTGAATGGTCAGAAAAAAGTATCTGGGAGAGCAGAGGATGTTGACAAAAGAAGAGATAGGAAGACCCTAGCCCCTTTTCAGCTCTGAGGAAAGGCTGGTCTGTCCACATTTCTTCTCATGAGCTCTCTCTGTTGGTCTAATAAAAGGTATTATCTCTTCCAATATATCCTGCCCTGCACTCTGAGGCTCTCCTGGTGACACCGTCACAATAATTTTCTTAGCTGAAGCTCTCTAATACCAGGGTATCAGCACTCTAATAAGCAGAGCACACATGCCTTGGCAGGTTGACTAGATAAGGTCATATACAGTACGACAGAGCTTTTATATTATTACTGACTTGGCCAAAATCTTGGTAAGAACTGAACAGCTTGTTCTCATGACATGACAAACCTCTTTTCCAGACCAGAGAGCTCTGAATAAATTTCAGCAGGCAGCAATCACTTAGATGTGCTTTGGACTACCCACTCTGCCACCATCAGAAGAGACCCAGGAGATACTTTTCTAACACATTGACTCCAGATTTCACCTATCAGAAAGTTTTTATCAAAACAGAGAAGTGATAGACCTCCAGCACCTAATGATGGAGAAGACAAGCCCACTACAGGATGGTCAGGATAAAACCAACTCACACCACATGCACCTTTGTTTGTTAATGAACTGCAAGCAAAAGGTGTTTCCAATATGACTACTGTTCAAAAATATTTTAAAAATGACTGTAGAAATGTCAACATACAGCCTGCTTTGGTTTCCTGCTG